>NC_134034.1:9984653-10285614 GCF_964204645.1 Tubulanus polymorphus
TGAGAGTTCTCCGCGTGCGATAATCTACGTCCGGACTCGATTATACGATTAAACACCTGTTAAAACAAACAAACGTCCGAATATTGGTACATTGTATTAGAATTCACGGGTGGATTTAGGGGGTGTCGTCGGCGGTACGGACCCCTGACGTTCCATTGGGGTCGCCCTTTTTCAGTTGTTCATTTCTCCGTAATGATCTAACGCCAAGGGGTGGAACTTCACTAATAGCCTATGACGCCCTGCTTTATCAAAAAGATGCCTTTGTCATTTCATCTGGACCCCTGCCTTCCAAGAAACGCCCCTGGGATTCTCAAAAATCAGAAATTCGCCGACTTCCCTGCTCCCTGTACTGGATTCCCCAACTTTTTACAGAAAAGAAATTCCCCTGATTTCCAGGTAAGACTGTCCACCCTGCGTTATGTTGTTCTATGATGAGCGCTATTTCTACCCTTCTATTACCGAAATGGATCAATCATCTAACTATTCTTGCCTTAGTTACCTTTTCAACAATGGACTGATCGACGGCGCCATCCCCTAGATGAAGCCGTACAAACAATAACGCGTACAAATAACCGACTCTGCCGAACAACAGCTCGTCGGGAGGGCTGCCCTTACAAACGCTGTCATGGAGACTTATCAATCTGAAATTGACTTAATAAATGGGTTTAAGAAGACCACAGTTGCCTATTTCTGAAAAGTGCTATCAGTAACAAATTGAATATTATTTCGGGGAAAAATTTCATTGGAATATAATATAAAAGAAAATTTTCAAATTAATCAGTAATCTACGTTAAGACCCTCAGCAACATCTTCCATATTTGTGTTCAAATTAATCAGTAATCAACAGTAAGACCCTCAGTAACATCTTTCATATTTCTGTTCAAATTAATCAGTAATCAATAGTAAGACCCTCAGTAACATCTTTCATATTTCTGTTCAAATTAATCAGTAATCAACAGTAAGACCCTCAGTAACATCTTTCATATTTCTGTTCAAATTAATCAGTAATCAACAGTAACACCCTCGGTAACATCTTTCATATTTCTGTTCAAATTAATCAGTAATCAACAGTAACACCCTCGGTAACATCTTTCATATTTCTGTTCAAATTAATCAGTAATCAACAGTAAGACCCTCAGTAACATTTTTCATATTTCTGTTCAAATTAATCAGTAATCAACAGTAAGACCCTCAGTAACATTTTTCATATTTCTGTTCAAATTAATCAGTAATCAATAGTACGACCCTCAGTAACATCTTTCATATTTCTGTTCAAATTAATCAGTAATCAATAGTAAGACCCTCAGTAACATCTTTCATATTTCTGTTCAAATTAATCAGTAATCAACAGTAAGACCCTCAGTAACATCTTTCATATTTCTGTTCAAATTAATCAGTAATCAACAGTAAGACCCTCAGTAACATCTTTCATATTTCTGTTCAAATTAATCATTAATCAACAGTAAGACCCTCAGTAACATCTTTCATATTTCTGTTCAAATTAATCAGTAATCAACAGTAACACCCTCAGTAACATCTTTCATATTTCTGTTCAAATTAATCAGTAATCAACAGTAATACCCTCAGTAACATCCTTCATATTATCGTTCTTTGTTATAAAAGATTAACAAATACTAAAAATCAGGAACAGTAGGCAGCTCTGGAATTTTTTTGGCAATCCATCAATACAGTGTGAAATGGATTTAAAAACAATGGGTTATTCAGATTCGCGCACAGTTTCACTGGCCGTATAAAGACTAAATCAAGAGAAATATCCCCAAAAATTGATCCCGGACAAAAATAGATTTAGACTTCGATACGTACTGTTGTAAACAATTAAAACTGTCATCTTTTCGTCCGATCTCGTTGTAGATGACCGCTCCAAGCGCCAATGGTCCGGCGTCTCCGCATAAAAACGACACGCGTTTCCCTTTCAAATGACGTAGAGGGCGCTTCAGATAACTTTCAGCCGATTTCAAATATTGTCCGTTTTCGTCGTCGAGCTTTCGATGCAGGTGATAATAAAGCAGAGCGATGCCTGATAAAGAAATTAGGCCGGGTTTATTTCAGCGAGTTCCAGGGCCAGTTTTAAACGGTCTGGGGCTGGCTTTAAGGGAACTTAACCATCAACCCCCCACTTCTAATTGTCACACCCATGGTCTATGACCATTTCTACCCATAGCCAATGTAACAATTTAAGATCAGTCTACAAAATAAAGACCATGTTTGATATAGTGCATTGACGCTTCTCGGGCCGGGTCCATAGTTGTGACTTAAGACCAAAAGTGGTCTTAAACCTCCAGACCGGTCTTAAGTTGTTAGATTGGCTAAAGAACTAAGTTTGTCTTAGACCGGTCTTAAGTCTAAGCCCTGTCTATGGAACCGGCCCCTGAATCTGTGACCCTGTTTTTACTAACCAGACATTCCGGTATAGACCGAAAAATCATCGTTGTCCACTTCTTCGGCTTTCAATCCATGTTCCATGTGCGACAGCAATCTTTGGATTCCTTGTTGAATTTTTTTACGTGAATCCGCCGCCAGCTAGAGGATACAATAGAACCAACTATCAGAACAGGATGGCCCACAGGGGGTCGTAGGTTAATGTAAAAATGATTATCCCTGTTAATACAGTGTCTACATACAATGTATATTAGACACTAGTTAGTTACCTAACGTTGGTGGTAAGCTTTTTATAATCGGATGAGCTTATACCAACTGTGGTTTGTGAAAATATCCGATCGTGAAACTAAACCACAGACCACAGGGACTTGTCACAGTTGATAGTGAATGAATAAAACCAATATCATTATCAATGACCAGATCCACTATCCCTGTATAATAAAGAAACTATTATCATACAGTTGCAGAGATACTGGTACCCCCATCATTGGTCTCATCCATTATCAATCGTGACAAGTCCCTGTGCCACAGACAGGTTACTGACTAATTAGTCCAAAAACCTCACCCGCCCATCATCAATCCCAGCGTTTTTCTCTTCTTTGCTTTTTGTTAATTCTGGGAAATGATTCGTAAAATGTCGCCCATCTTTAACATCCATGATGATCGTGGTTTATTGTTTAATTTCAAATTTCCTTTCGTTTTGATTTGTATTTGAGTTTGTTATGTCAGGGACATATCGATAAATTGAACGGCCGCAATAGACTGGTTACCGTTCTCTATCGTGGGACAGGCAACCAGTCTATAGCTCACGGTGTACCCCTAACATTTGGATTCGGCCTAAAAAGTCGATGTGCCAACGCTAGCGCTCCTCCCGCGGCGGGATTGCAAATTTGGCATCCCTCAGATTCTAACCATGTTCCTTTCTCGGCACTGATTCGAATCTGGTGGCATCGTGAGACCTTGGAGTAATCATTTGAATGATTACTCCAAGGTGGAGACTCGATCAGCCCTAGGCACATCGGATCCGGAATCTCGCGGAGGATAATCGCATGCCCGAACCATAGTTTTAGTCAGTAGCTCCGCGATCCTAAGCCCCGACCCGACCCACAGCCACCAGCCACTGTGGAGTATACTAGAGCAACGTGGATGCAACCCCGTCCTCGGGCTTGGTTTGTAAAGCGCACTAGCTAACGGATAAACGGTCTTCATACACTTTGATTCATGCATAGAATTTCAAACACAGAGAGACAGGGAGAGACCATATTTACATTATAGTCAACTACTTTCATCAACACGCCGACATTTGCGCTAAGTAAAATCACTAAGTGTAATTTGATATCACTCTCACGAGCTTACTGCTAGGTTCATGTCGAAGACAAAGTGAAACTACAGATGAGAAATAACGTGTGGGCGATGCCGACGATCGGCCCTACCAAATAGAAGATTTGTTTCTTTACCTTCGGGTGGTATAGGTAGTCGAATGAATCCGTGCTAGCGCTGAAGTTAATCGAAAAAGTTCCACAATTCGAATTTTTATATGATATCATTTATAGAAACGAGACCACAACGTTTCGTTTATTGACTAACAGCCATCATCAGGTGTGGAATAATTCCACCGTTCCACCATTCGAATTGTGGGACTTCTTCAATTATGTAAACGACTATAACGATGAATATCGGTGGAGCCCGAGGCGGTGAGTGGGCGCAGTGTCATGTGAACTAACGATCATTTCATTTCTTACAGCGATATTCGATAATGCATCTTTTCCCTTCCTCCGGAGTGTATATATACAACAATATCCCCCATCATTTCGCAAATATTCATAGATTCGAATGCCGATAATAGCGTGCCCTGTAGCGTGACTGATTTTGCGGGCCGTGCGTACTCAGGTCTTTTGGACGCCTGCCAATGCCCATAGACTGCAGAGGAGCCGTAAACGCTAGCTAACCCGACCAGTTGGCGCGAGGAGCATTCGTCGTCGAAATAAGTTCATTTTCAATCTTAATGAACTTATAATTTAGGCTCCCGAACCGATACATTATCACAGGGGATCCACCAAATATATATGCATTAAATTCATTTTTCTACTCGGACACTTATCATAAATATTTAAGTAAAAGTTCTTTCAAATTTAACTGAAATGTAGAAGAAATTGAACGCGGAAGACCGATGACTACTAGCGACACCTGGTGGACCTTCGCCTGACATATGAGCCATCCGATTGCCACAGGAGGTCGGAAGTTCCTATTTTCGGCTTCTTAGTGGATATTACGTACCTGTATACGCGGGAGTGAATACGATGAGCCTAGAGTTTTATTCAATTTCCGAAAAAAATTCACAAAATCGCGGATTTTTGGCGTTACGTCGTCGTTATCCCGACAGCCCCCGCCCCACCCTCGCTACGAGTCTGAATACATCTTTGGTCTCGCCTTCCCAAAAAGTACTGATAGATAACCATCACCGATAGAGGGCAGTTTACTTTTACAGCTGAAATTCCACCATGCCGAGAATTCGATCAAATTAAATAAAATTCAAATCAATCATCCCTATTTCGCGATTCAAAGAAACGTGATAAGATCACTAAGAGTTTAAATGTATCAAAATCGCCAAATATGAAATGGTATAATAGGCAGTTGAAGCAGATGTAGTTTTTATTGTAGTGCGCGCCGCTCGGGGGATTGTTTTGTTTGGTTTCGCCGATGAGGCGTTGATAATCTAACATCCTGTAATATTCTCTGCCGCACTGCGGGAAAATCAAACGACTTGTGAAAAATCGCACTCACGGTTTTCTTCTCGACGCCGTAATATATCAGACGCTCCTGTTTATACGACATACCGCGTTGAGAATCAACGCAAATAGATGGATTTCCAAATACCATAATATTTGGTAAAGGTCGCCGATCTGAGGCAGCGCCTTTTACTGAGATGAACAAAATTCACAATTACTTGCTAAATATTTCCGGAGTATGTTATCCGTTGGCATAGCAATAAAGCTTAGAAAAAGGCTGAAAAATGATAGATACATTGGACCCAGTTCCACAGTTCCGTGTTAAGGGTGGACTCGGAGTTAACCCATTGAAAATGAACTGATTTTATCTCAGAATTAACTCTAAACTCAAAACTGTGGAACCGGATCCTGTTTTTTATTTCCGCTTGGCTTAAAATCGACTCCTATGTACCCTGTAGGCCCTATATTACTTTTTCTTAAAATCGCGATCAAGCTAATTATAACAGATCCGGTAGCTATAGAAATGAACTGATGACACATTTTACAAAATGACTCGGCCGATTAGGAGATAATGTATCATGTTTTCATAGCCAAAAGAAATATTCTTATAGAACATAGAACCACTGATTTTAGATTTTATATAGTAAAGCGTCGTGACCGTTACTGATCCTTAACAGCCAAATTATTGTTTATCGGAACTTTATAGCGGATAAATAAACAATATAAACACAAGGTATTTCTGTGATATTTTGAATTTGTTTGCAGTTCATATTTATCGAGATTATCAGCAACCCGAAAGTGAAATCTAAGTCCATACACGAACCCCTGTGTCGTTTTCTGCGTTCATTAAGACGGGCCCTGAAACCGATCAACAGAACAAGGATCACCGATAATCCGCCCGCCAGATAACACAAACACCACGAGAAAACTAACAACCACGACTCGATGAAAGGCGGACAAATTGATAAATAATAATGTGACACCGGGTTAAAAAGGTGTCCTCGGTGAATTATCAGCTACACTGTCAATCTGAGAGTGATACAGAGTGGAACTCGTGTTCATTCTGTCGTTTATGGCTCTTTCGGGAGAAGGTTTTCTTTTCGCTAACCGTTCTTACTTAATGAAATACACGGCGAGAAATGAGTTCTTCTATATAGGTTTCAAATACGATTATATCTCCTGTCTCACCCCCTCGCCCTCACCCCACACCAAATCAATCGACTCTTACTGATGTAGTCTAGTTAATAGAGGTTATTTTGTTGCGACCACTGATGGCCATTCTACGCGGCCGTAAAAATTAGTCGGGCAAACAGCGTCGTGAATGTAATTTTACTCTGCGCGATGCATAGATGTTATTCTAGCCGTAGGCCGCAATTCACGCGCGGTGGAAGACGGTTTATTCCAGGTAAAAAACACAATCAGTTTCGTAAGAGGAAGTTTTATTCGCCGTACATCTAATAAACAGATATACGAACAAGAAGTTAGAAATATATGTACTTAGCTTGGAAAGAGTCCAGTTGCACAGCAGTGGCGACTATAGTGATCTCCCCGATCTTGTTACGATGCTCTTGCAATTTGCAGAGAAACTCATCATTCTTCTTTACCATAAACATTAACATAACCCAAGAATTAAATAAAACATTGTAAATTTAAACCTAGCCACTTTGCGTTCGGCTTTATCAATAATCCTAACAAACCAATTTTCTTAGATATCGCCATATTTTTAAATCATGGACTTGTAAATATCACGGAAAGAATATAGTATGGAGGCCCTAATGATAGATATTATATTATATTGTTTCTCTTGTTTATTTATTGTTTTATTGTTCACCCTTTCTATATTTTCCGTTTTCACAATCATGTACTCTTGATTTATGATGAATAAATGAATTTGAATTGATTTTTTTAAAATTTTGATGCAAGTCTCAAAGCATGCAAATAGGCGACAGGGCAATTAGATTTATAGCGCCTGTTTTGTGGAACCAATTTCCCTTGAGATATTTGACGAAGTCCATCGGTTCAATGTTTTAAGACAAACTTGAGAACTTATTTTTTCAGAAAGAGCTATAAGTGCAATCAATCTTGGTCACCTGTAAATTCTAGCTTAATAATATCTATTCACCGAGGTCTTCAAATTACTAATTTATGAGCTCATATTTATCTTAAACTGATAAATTCAAAAGTGGTGTTAAATCTTATGCGTGACTGGTCTAAAGTTGTTAGATTGGCTAAAGAACCAAAATGAGTTTAGACTGGTCTTAAGTTGTTATATTGGCTAAAGAACCAAATTGAGTTTAGACTGGTCTTTAGTTGTTAGATTGGTTATAGAACCAAATGGAGCTGAGACTGGTCTTAAGTTGTTAGATTGGTTATAGGCTGGCCTTTTGACAAGAAGGCCGCGTCGAGAACGTGTTCGCGACATGCGAGTCCAGTGATCGACTGAGTGAGAGCGGGAAGCGCTGGAACAGGTAGACGACACTACTACCTCGAGTTGTTTTAACGCATATAATAGGCTATCCGCGCGTTACAAATTTTCGTTTTTGTTTTCGAAAAAAAAATGTCACCACCTCGGACTACTGGTCGGTCAAACAGATTAGCAGTTGTTGTTGTTTTCGCGTTGTTGATATTCGTTAGTTTACAAACGGTCGAAACGAAACGTCGAAAATTTGACTTGAAACGATTTTGCAGCCGGGTTTGCCTGGTGAATCAGGGCGGACATATTTGTAGGTGTAACTACGTGATGTGGTTGGGAAAACGCTCAGCCGTCAGAAATCGGCAATTCGCAAATCTTCGCCAATTCGTTTTAGAATCGCTCGACGAAAATCGCGACGACGACGACGTAGAAATTCTGCGCAGATTTCGAAGTTCGTAGAAATATCGAGCGAAAAAGGAAATATCACGGGCATTCTAACTTAAAATCGACAGGTAAGTTTTCTGAAACTGGTTCAGACAGCTTTAACAAGAGTTATTGTAATCATTTTCCTATAACTTTTAGCGCTACCATTCGTGTTATTAGTGCAGCAATTCTCGGCAAAACTTTCGGCAAACGAAAATGACGTCATCGTTACTCACTCAAATCCATCACAAATTCTAGCGCTCCTGTGGCAAGCATAGATCCGCCAGGTTCGCTAGTAGTAATTGATTTTTTCTATATTCTAATGGTAACTGATGAACTCTTCAAGAAATCATCTTTATTGTTAATCATAACCATATCTGAGTAAAAATTGAATCTAAAGTATATTTGGTGCCGCACCCTGTGATGATGTGTGGTTTTGGGAGCCTAAAAAAATCAGTTCGAAGTTCATTGAAAATGAACTAATTTTGACAACGAGACCGAGTGACCATCACGCCATCTGGTGGGATAACTGGTATCGCAGCAGCTCCCCACTGCCGGCTCGCCCATGCACGTCATTGTGTTAATCAAAAAGGTTACGAACTCAAGAAGAAAATTCGCACTAATTACATTACATAATCCAGTACAAGTTCACCCACCACTTTTATATATAGATGTGACGTCTAGGCTTGCTGTCTAATTACACGAAGAAATATACCACTTTGACCTTTATTTCGTCGAGTTGCCGCGGGCAAAAATTGTGTGTCGGTAAAATAATTGTCACCACGAAGCCTGAGAGAAAAAATTTTAGCTCTTTCTACTGTAAAAAAGCGTATACACGAGTTTCTTAAATTCCATCGATACGAAAATGCTGTACGAACTAATGGTACCATTCAACAGTTCAATGTCGCCATTTTTTCTACGAATTTAGTACCGGCACACACACACAAGATGGCGCTACTATCAGGGGTCGACCCAGGGTCAAAGGAAGGAGGTTTTCAAGAAATTTAGGGCCTTCGTATACACTATGATCTATTAGATCATATTCAATAGTTAAACAGCTAGTTATTGCCATAACAAGATTTTGATACTATTCAGTTGTACTTTGATTTTGATCCAGGAAATATTCATTCCGCAATATTTGAGGGTTGATTTTCAGGGACCCCAAAATGTAGGGGTGCGCACACCCACGGACATCTCCTGGATCCCCGCCAATGACTATACGGTCGGTTTTACGTAATCGAAATAGTTCAATTCCAGAACAGAACTAAATTTTTTGACTTCGAAATTTCCGATTATTCGAGCCTCCAAAACATACCGTATTGACTTTTCCACTCTCGATGTTTGGATTAAGTTCCGTTGCTACTCGATTTTGTCCAGCGAGAGAAGTTTGTTCAATTTCCGATCGAACCAATGTAACCGAGTATACATACTAGCGAACCTGGCGGATCTCCACTTGCCACAGTAAACGGTGCCGCGGTATTCCATCGAATAAATATTAGAATATTGATATGAATCTTTTTTCTCTTTTTTCAAGGCTTCTCCAGGGGGAAACCAATATAGAATACAGACATTTATAGAAACGACACGTCATTCGGTTGTAGAAAAGTGCAAAAACGTATAGAAAACCAACCGAAATTCGAAATCTGATGGGGTTTAGTTCCGTAAAGCCGCGTTTGAGAGGACTCGTGACCAATGAATAATTACTGGAATCGGTTAATCGTCCCATGTATCAACGTGCAGTTTATTGCGCTTGAATTTCACTAAATCGAGCCGGGATTTAGGTTAAAAACCGATGAATTTATTTGGGAATGAATTTTGCAACGAATAGTAAACAAGTGCAGATATAATCATTTAAGCGCAGAGCGGAGAAAATTGTGCGGACTATATATACATGTAAATATGATAACCATCCTGATAAATAAAGTGGTTATTCGTGGAATAATAAAAGGAGATTAAATGATTAGATATATGTTCGACTTCGATGGTATTTACGGGGAGTCGAGATTACGAAACAAAAAAAAAATCTAGTCAGACATTTTTGAATCATTTTGAGTGAAATAAAATTATATCTATTTTGAATCAAATGTTTTTAAATCTATATCCGGTATGGTATCTTGTCTGGTTTAAATCTAAGTGTATCTTGCATGGTTTAAACCTAAGTGTATCTTGTCTGGTTCAAACCTAAGTGTATCTCGTATGGTTTAAATCTAAGTGTATCTCGTATGGTTTAAATCTAAGTTGTTCTTGAATGGTTTAAACCTAAGCGTATCTCGTACGGTTCAAACCTCAGTGTATCTCGTATGGTTTAAACCTAAGTGTATCTCGTATGGTTTAAATCTAAGTTGTTCTTGTATGGTTTAAACCTAAGTGTATCTCGTATGGTTCAAACCTCAGTGTATCTCGTATGGTTTAAACCTAAGTGTATCTCGTATGGTTTAAATCTAAGTGTATCTCGTATGGTTTAAATCTAAGTGTAACTCGTATGGTTGAAACCTAAGTGTATCTCGTATGGTTTAAATCTAAGTGTATCTCGTATGGTTTGAATCTAAGTGTATCTCGTATGGTTTGAATCTAAGTGTATCTCGTATGGTTTAAATCTAAGTTGTTCTTGTATGGTTTAAACCTAAGCGTATCTCGTATGGTTCAAACCTCAGTGTATCTCGTATGGTTTAAACCTAAGTGTATCTCGTATGGTTCAAACCTCAGTGTATCTCGTATGGTTTAAACCTAAGTGTATCTCGTATGGTTTAAATCTAAGTGTATCTCGTATGGTTTAAATCTAAGTGTAACTCGTATGGTTGAAACCTAAGTGTATCTCGTATGGTTGAAACCTAAGTGTATCTCGTATGGTTTAAATCTAAGTGTATCTCGTATGGTTTGAATCTAAGTGTATCTCGTATGGTTTGAATCTAAGTGTATCTCGTATGGTTTAAATCTAAGTTGTTCTTGTATGGTTTAAACCTAAGCGTATCTCGTATGGTTCAAACCTCAGTGTATCTCGTATGGTTTAAACCTAAGTGTATCTCGCATGGTTTAAACCTAAGTGTATCTCGTATGGTTTAAATCTAAGTGTATCTCGTATGGTTTGAATCTAAGTGTATCTCGTATGGTTCAATTCTAAGTGTATATCATCCGTTGCCGACGTTGCTGCCTGGTTTTTTCTGTCACTGCTAGCATTTCCCTTTTTCCCAATTCGGGAGAATCCTCGCAGAATTTCACCACCGAGGAAGTAGATAACCTCAGCGATAGCCAGCAGGGAGGCTCCGAGATAGAGACCAGCAGTACCGCCGACATCACCTACAAAAGAAAATCGATGTTATTTCTAGGTCACAGAATTCCATATTTGAGTTTTCATTTTCATCCCCCAACCCGCAATGCATCACTACGGTACGAGCTTTCTTCCGCTCAACCCGCTGGGCGTCACTACGGGCATAACAGCAGTTCGAGCGCTACTAAAGCCACTATAAGTACGGGCTCGAGGTTTCTTTCCGAATCCCCATATTGTTAGAAGCAGGCCGGTATTCTATTTATCCCGATTAAGGGGCCAGAGAAGAATCTTTCGACCAAGAAAAGAACTTCGCTGCTTCCAATAAGAGGACAATACAATCTCATAAAGAGCTTATGTTTTTATAAATCTTTAGGTATCAGTTTGATGTTTTTAATTTTCCCGGGTAACGTCATGTTTTCAGGGGGGGGGGCGTACCCCTGTATACCCTCCCCTTGGATCCACCCCTGGTGTTCATATACTTACAAACCAATGAAAACCACGTGTAAGCTTTTGACTTTGTTAGTTTTTCTACGTCGAGCGACCGGAAAAATACGTTCACATAAACATAATTATCCCTGAAATGTAACGTGTGAAAATGATACCAGATGGCGTTACTGTACAGTTTTAGTACCAATGATAAAAGTTGATTTCATTTTATTTGGAATATATATTAGTAGAAGGTAACCCATTCAAAGGAAATTATTTTCAGCAATCTTTCAATATACGGTAAAATGGATTAGAAATCGATGTATGCATTCAGCTGCCCATCAGTGCTGATATATATATATATATATATATATATATATATATATATATATATATATATATATATATATATATATATATATATATATATATATATATATATATATATATATATATATATATATATATATATATATATATATATATATATATATAGAATATAGTCGTTTTCAAAAATTATATATGTAGAATATAGTCGTATATATATATATATATATATATATATATATATATATATATATATAGAATATAGTCGTTTTCAAAAATTATATATGTAGAATATAGTCGTTTTCAAAAATTCTCGACCTACTTGATGAATTTTTCGTTGATTTCGATAGATTCTTGAAACTCGTTCATGTGTTTCGAAAATGCACCTTCGGACGTCAAAACGGACCTTTGAAACTTCTTCAAATCGTCGACCAGTTTCACCAACGCGGCGCCGTCCTTTTTCGACGCCTTCAATATATCTATAACTCGCGTTACGTTCGTTTCTAAATCGGGGAAGATCGTCGCGAATTTCTTCAAGTAGTCGGCGGCTGACGAAGCGTATCGGCTGAGTCCAGTGACCGTGTCTACCAACCGAGGCAATTCGCTTCCCAAGAGTTCATCGATCGTATACTTCAAGTCGGTTAACGTGTACAGATCGTATGCAACCAATGAGAGTTGCGAAATCGAATTTTTGGGTGCGTTATTCACGAAATCGGCCAACGGTTTAGTTACGTAGTCGTCGACGTCTTCCGTACGCTTCCTAATGCCGATGAAATTAGAACCAAACAACGCAATCATGTAACGGTTATACGCGAATTCGAGCGACACCTCGTGGTTACTCGTGATGGCGATAACGTCGGTCACTTCCGCCAGTACCGAGTCTAACCGGCCGAATAAAGACGCTGCAGCGCCCTCTACTGTATCGATCATCGCCATGACGTCATTGATGTTCGATTCGAACGCTCTCCAAACGCTCTTATCCGAGATTCTTTGTCCGTCGAATAACCAAACCGCGTCCGAAACATCGAACGCCTTGTCGACGAAAGCTTGGCTCGTTTTGTTGAAAATTGCGAGGGCAACTTCGATCTTCGGTAGAAGAGCCTTTAATTCTGATGAGGGGAATCTCCGCTGGGGGTCGCCGCCGTCGTTATTTTGAAGTTCAGCGTTCAGACGTGTAAAAACGATTTTGAATTCCGCCATTCCGTCCAGAACCGATACCGCCACATTTCTAAAAATAGTCTGTACCCCGTCCGCTTGACGTTTGTACTGATTAGCTTCCCCGTTGCCGTTCAATAGAAATTCGCCCATCGCTGTTATATCGTCCCGTAGATAGTTGTCCAACGCGTGCCTGAACTGAGCTAAAGGCGTCAGAACCATCGTCTCTACTCTGGATATCGACGACATTTTCACGTAGTTTCGCCTGGATCTGGTCAGCTGCTTCGATATTTCGGATAAAGTTTCGTTGACGGCCACGTACTGATCGTAAGCGGTCGCGTAGCGTTTTTCGACGAATTCGACCAAATCCAACACTTTACGACCGTAGCTTTGCAAAGAATTTACGAATTGGTCGACGATCTTAAAATCTTCGTCGGCCATTTCGCCGTTAACTCGGTGTAAGGCGTTGCGGGATTTCACGTAATCGTCCAGCATGCGACGGCCCTCCTCCGAACTGGTGTTCACCGATTTAGCCATAGATCTCGCCGTGTAAGACGATAGCGACGAATAACTGATATAGGTATCGTACGACATTTTATTACAGGGTGGAGCGCAACGACTTTCATCTACGTGTTCCTCGCGTATTTCCTCTAAAACATGAACATTATAAAATTTAAGACATTTTTGCCAGAAGCAACACATATTTTTCAATTGCTTTCAAGTGAGTGTATCGGTAACAAACGCATCTTAGTTCAGCTCGTAAAATTCACGCGAGATTTCTGAAGCTGATTTGCTAAAGATTTTGATGCCCCGAATTTTGACACCCTCGATGACTTTTTGAAATATCTTTAGTAATATAGACATAAAAGATAAGAGTTTAATTTCACTCCAACCATAAGAATGCTACGTGGAGGCAAGATTAAATACAAAATATGAAATATAAAAGCCGGGTAACTACTAGCGAACCTGGTGGATCCTCGCCTGCCACAGAAGATTTGGAGGTTCCCCATAGAGCAAATCAATGTCGTGATAGATAATTCGTACTTACGCATGTTCGGGTCGATGCAGTCGCGATGCTCCGATAACGTGCAGTAACGTAGATCCTTAGGGGGCAACGAATCGTAGGAATAGAACGGTTTACACGAACAAATATCCGTCACCATTTGTAAATGGGCTTTTCTCAGACACGTGGCTACTGGTTCCCGATTCGGTTCACAAGGACCATATGGATCTTCTAATTCTGTAGTCTATAGAATATAACATATCATCAAGTACATTTTCGTTCTATTTCGTACACTGTGATGTACTGCAGTAGAGTCCGTTTACCATCCCCCAACCGGAATAATCGGCGTACTTTGGAGAGAATTTGTCGGTTCCGCAGAGTCCGAGACAAGCGGAGTCTACTGCAGGTAATATTTTAGAAGGATACCTGTTTAGCCGTTACTCCTATCAGAGCGGTCATCGACGCTGGAATCGATATTCCCAAATCTTTAACGCGAGGAATTTCCGTCTTATCGTGGATTAACACTCTTAATCCTGATGATTTTCTGGCCCCGTCCATGCTTTCGTATATTTCAAGGTTGACCAACACTTGTAAACCGTACGCGATGCCTGAGTACGAAAAAAAATTGCTACTACACTTAACATTTTTCGGTAAATATTACCCCAACCATTTGTGGTATTGTTGCCCGAACCATTTGTGGTATTACTACTTCAGCCATTTTAATACTATAACATGTATCCGTCCTCTCTCTGGCGAGACGTCGTCTTCTATCAGGCCAGGTGCCCATATATTCCTGGGTGGTGATAGGCAATGATGATAAGTGTCTTGCCCGAGGACACGACGGTAATGTACGGGGTTCGAACCCACGACCTGGCTTTGCAGAGCCGAACGTTCGAACCGCTCACCCCCAGACCGCTCCTCAAAGGACTTAGCATTTCACCCTGGCTTACATCTATGCGGACTCTATCTTTTCAGGTTCAGTTTCTAACATTTCAGGATCCAGTTTCACAAAAGATTTAACTCTTAAAAAACACTTTAATTGCTTCACCAATTCATTTCATCTTAAAACAATCGAAGAGTTGATCTAATGCGTGAAACTGGACCATAGCCAACGATTTCAATTGTTCAGTTTTCTATCTCATTCCTGGACTGAGCTTACCACGATTAAAAACAGTCGATTAAAACAAATCGAAACCAAATACTAATGAAGATAATTTACGGCCAATCAAGTTTGAAAGCGTCGAATGAATAATAAATGATATTTACCTGTTCCAGCGGCATTTATTTCCCTCTTGGGATTTTGATTGAAGGCAAAACACATTCCGTAATCAGTTATAATGGAGGTAAAGTTATCTAAGGTCAACGGATCCGACTGAAATGACGCCCTGGAATGATATTAAACTCATAAAATGTACTAGTACTGCCCATCAATATTTGATGATTATTATCATAAAAGCTATCGAAATACGTGTATATACTCCCGACAAATCCGGTTCAATTTTTATGAACGATGATAGATTCAAGTTTATCTATTGTTCGGGAACTTTTTGTTCTCAGCCCTATTTCTCTGAGGATGGGATTAAGATCTATTTCGAAACTGTTTTAAAGATAAAATCAATGAACCATTTTACAGTTGTAGCCGCCATTCTGACAGGGTACTTTTGTTCTGCGTTGTTGGGTCATTTATTTTTCTCTTTTAAAAACTATTCGTGGTAGGTGTTTTATCATATTTCATCGGACCAAAGATGGATTTTGACAATTTTGGCAACATTCAAACCTTGTGAATCTCTAGGTTTAACGGCAGTGAAATTCATTATTCAAATTTGCGAAATGCGAGCGATATAAAAACCTGTGGCCAGTTTTTGCCATTCAGGGTACTCAACTTTGAAGTTCGTCATTTTGAGAAACGAATTTCGAATTTGAACATGACGCCTTTAAAATACCGTTACAATAACGCTTATCAAAAACTGATATATAGGCGTTATTCAAGGGGTTGCGTGAGAGTCGATGTGCACTTTCAATGCAGTTCTCTTGTTTTTTTTGTCTGCACGTACATTTTCGCCCATTAGAGGGACAAACACAACGTATTTCGATGGATGCATAAAACTATCGATGGGCTTGAAATCTTCTTGTTTTCTAGTGGATTCAATAACCGAAAACACCAATCTAACTCATTATAAATCTCTCTTTTGTGACACAAACGCCGAATGGAACGGAGACATTTTTGTCAAGAATATTTTTCACTGGCCATTTTATCAGCCACAACAACCGATGATATTTCATAGCATTTCTAATCTGTTTCGAAGGCAACAAGGCTGTCGGATATAAAGCGATCATAAAAAATAAACGTCTTGTTAACTTACGATTTAATTGAATCGTCCATTTTGTGCCCGAACTTTTCGATCAGGTATCTGAAAGTGTAGTTGTTTAATTCCGAGGACATATCCTCTAAGTCGTCCGATAAACTGTTCTGATCCGTGTAATGGGAAGATATTTGTTGAAACAAATTTGCCTCTTCCACTTCCGACAATCTATAAATTTTGATTTCAAAATAACATTTTTAGCATGGTACGTGATATGAGAATGTAGCCAGCTGTGGGCGCGGAACAGAACCATAGACCCAGCATGGCAAAATGTCTGATCTCAGACGAAAATTTTACTTCGGTCACCCAGACGCAGTCTCTCGCCTTGTTCACGCTCCCCGATACACAACATGTATATCGAATGTCACTGGCTATTAGAATATTCTATCGAAAATATTTCCAAGTTCTACAAGTATAAACTCTAAGAATGCATCGACTGAAACCGACGCAAAACTATAGTACATACGTATAGTACACACGTTTTACACTACGATTTAGTCTAACTGTAATGTTGCATCAGTTCAGATAGGTTTGTATGTTCTTTTATGGATATTTGACATGACGCAAACTGGTGGCCAAGTAACATGGGTTCGTTGTATGTCCTCCCCCGGCAGGAATTTGAACCTGATGGCATCGAGATTGCCACGGTACGGAACGTTGCCGCACTAGACCGAGTGCGCAGCTACACGCGCAGTTTAGATGATGTCATTTTTAGCCAATCAGATATCCCAAAACGAGCAATCTGTTTGGTGCCGCGTGTTTTCGAGCGATAAACCTGCGCATGTACCAGCGCACCCGGTCTAGTGTGCCGTGGCTGAGTGAAGCGATGCCACCAGGTTCGAATCCCTGCCGAGGGAGGATTCTGGCCCCAGGAATATGCGTAACATGTCCTAAGGTGGTTTAGCATTTTTGTGTGTGGCAGGGTTTCGTCCCTTGGCTGATAGAAGCGATGACATTAGGTTCGAACCCCTGCCCAGCGAGGACGGGCTTGTTATAAAAAAAATTCCCACTTCGTTTCATTTTTTTACCTGAAAGTATTCGTGTTGCATATAGTAACCATAGGAAATGAGATATCGCGGTCTGGTTTACCTACTGATATATCAGAGGTGACCGGCCACGAGAAGTAGTGAGTAGTCCGATCGTAGATCTGATATATCAACACTCCGGTCATACCCAGAACCAATAACAGCCAACCAATCCTGAAAAACAAAAAAAAAGAGAAAAATAGAAACAGCGTAATAAGAAATGAATCAATGTTCGGTATAAAGAGATTATGTTTCTTTTTGATGCAGGAAATATTAACAGCAGTCCCAACACGCTTCCGAGTTCCCGGATGCTCAACTCGGTGAAATGTTTACAGCATAGTATAGCATGGCATGGCATGGCATAGCATGGCATAGTATGGCATGGTATGGCTTGGCATGGCTTGGCATGGCATAGCATAGCCTAGCATAGCATAGTATCTATTTTTCATTAGGTTGTTACATAATTAATTTCGCATAAATTAGTATATACGGTGAAAAAAATGTAACAAGAAAATGAAAAGAATCTATCGGAGCCACCGGCCTCCCCCCATCGGAAAATCTTAAATAATTTAACGAACCTTGTAAACCATCGCGTCGAAACGGCGATGTATTTCACTCCGTGGAAATTCGTATCGTTCGCAAACTCATAAACCGCTTGGCGGAAACTTTTCGAATCTTCTTTTTCTTCTTCAGCCGCAGTCATCGACTTACTTTCAGAAGCGGTAGTCATTTTACTACTATCGGCGCTGTTTCGCGCAGGCGATGTTTCTTTAGCGGCTGTTATGCGATTGACTGGTCGAAACCATTTCATAATTGAATATATGATATATTCTATTACGAAAATCACGCAGAATCGTTCAAACTAATCTCTCTAATTGTGTCCCTCGCGAATTGGGAGTAACGTTCGGAACATGCGCGCTCTACCCGTTTCAACTTCACTCCGTGACGAGGTTTCAACTTTTGAGAAAATCATCATTCAAATTCGTCGATTTTCGATTTTCAGTTTACAAAGATAACAAATCGCGAAAGAATAAACAAACTAGTAACTATTAACGACGATAACTAGTTGAATGTACGAGTCGATCTAATCCGAAAATTTTCAATTAAGTTTTTACATGTATTATTAAAATGGAATTGGTTCTATGTCGAGAGTTTATGCGAAATTCAAATCGATTCCTATCGTTTCCCATGAGATACGCCGTGCATATAAAGTTGTCCCCAAGAGAAGCCGAAAAAATTTCGTCCTGGAAAAATGTTATTATGTATTTTCAAAACCCTGGTTCGTTGTCGGCAGGTGTAACTGATGGATCTGTATGGGAAACGCCTGCAATTAGCATAACACCAAATCAAATAACTTAGAGGAACAATCGAATTAAGCTTTCAGTTTATTATTTTCCACATGTTGATAACATCGCACAGAGCACAGAAAATACAACAAAATGAAATAACGAAAAAAAAACGACGATAAAATACAGTAAAGGGGAATCGAAACCCGATATGTGATTAAAAAGGAAAAATACAACAGTCTCGTGGTGTTATATCATTAGGTAAACGATTTGATACATTTTTTAATGAATATATGATATAATATGATTTATTTTTCACTTAAAGATAACAATAAAATATGAAATGCCGAATTAACATCAATAAGCGAGGATGCAGTCACAGAGCCCCCCACACAGGCTGTAACGACTGTGTGGACCAAGCCAAGTGGTGACCGTACCCAAAAAACAAAGAAATGATTAGTACCTCACGAGATGGGTGAAATGAGACATAACATGTTTATATGAAGATTAGTAATAGAGTATGTGGAGCAGTGTGGCTTAGTGGTAGAGTGCTCGCCCCCCAGGTTGTGTGTTCGAACCCCGGCTTTGCTGTAGTGTCCTTAGGCAAGACATTAATAATTCACAATTGCTACTGGCTGACGACGCCTTGATCGCTCTGCAGCGTATCGGTGTTGCATCTCCCCAGGGAGAGTAAGAATGTACTGGATTGGTAACAGAAGCTGGGTAATAATTGAATGACAGCGCTTTGAGCATTCTTTGGAAAGGCGCTATATAAGCACTAATTATTATTATTATTATCTTTTTATTAAGTTGCCCATCGAGAATATTAATAAGTATATATTGTAATGAATGAATATAGCGACAGATTGAGCAAATTTTCACCTCCCCAGCAGAAAAGGTTATATAAGTTATTTTCATCGGAATGTCAACAGAAGTATCTCTAGGTATGAATTCGCTTCTCAGGTCTTGAAAAAGGGACTAACAGAAAATGGAATCCGTCTTCGAAGTTGCCGCCATATTGCATTTGCGACGGATTCCATGGTTTCGCTAGATCCGGCGACATCTAGCTAATTCAGTTGGTAATAAAACCCTCCTTTTCTCCGACTGTCAATATTGTTCAATCAAGTTGGAATCACACCGAGTCGACAGTTTTAATATGAAATATAGCTGCAAAGCAGCGTCAACGGGTTTCTGCTTTGCTGGTTTAAATGTAGCCGCACTGGGAAGCGCACAAAGTTTTCACCAAATAATTCTTATCAGTTTATAACATGCGACTATTTTGAAGGAGCGCGACACATGTCCTGGATATCCACAGGGCTACCACGTAAAAAGTGCCGATGTACCTTGTTTGGTGCTTTCATAGTTCCGTTGGGAGTTGCATGAACTAATCGTACCCGACGTTTCGATCTCACCCTAGAGATCATCATCGTGTGTCAGATCTCTAGGGTGAGATCGAAACGTCGTGTATTTTATATATTTTAGATTGTACGAAAATATAAATTTCGAGTTTACAAAAGTATTTTGTTTCCAACACGTTAACCGCAGCGCTACCGGGTCTATTCGCTGGACAACTCGCAGAGCTCTTATAATGTATATTAGAATTCAATGTTGCTTACATATTAGGCTCACGCCTACGTACATTCTTGTTCGCTCTCTGACCTGGTAAAATTCTTTTACGCGATATTAATTCATAATAAATTACTATACGCAAATTCGAAATGAGTTATATTTCTCTCGTTTATAATAAGCTGTTAGTAGTCGAATCTGAGAGGGGATAGATTTTATGGAAAAAATCTGTCTGGAAAGTGGAAAAGGAATAATCACGAGGATTACAATTCGGCTCTGCGAAGCAGCAGAGACCCTAACAAACTGAAACAACGATTAGTTTTCATTTTCAAAACATTGACACGGACGAAGCTTCTGTATATATCATCAGTATTGCCGTATAACAGTAGGTGGCGTATGCAGCTCTAGCCGTGCCGTGACGTGTGTGACAGACATACACGATAAATACAGATGGTGCGACTCGGATGTCAGTTACACGCGCGGGTTAGAGAGGTATATTACCAGTAGAATCTCACTCGGTCGCGCAGGAGGGCAGTTGAATTAGAAGTATTATCTAGACCATCCGAAGCGCTCGCGCGAATCATTTGTATTGAAGACCCGGGACTTCGGAGCACTCGCAACAGGTTTGGATCAATCTAAAGTAATATTAATTTAAACGCGTTGACTAATATCATAACTTTCATTTCGATAAATTATGCCGTTATCTATGGATTTGTCTTAAATGAATTGTGTATATGTTACCCAGAAGTATAAATATCACCTCTGAATACCATTCAGTGCCGACACGGGAAATCAGTCACGTGTAAAGTAACATTTCGACTGACATAGATATTCAACAGAGTTGACAATCATTGAAATAAAGGCTTTCTAAATAACACTGACATGTAGCTTGAACGGTTTGACCAGTTACCAGCTATCTAAGCGTAGTGATAACCGACGTAATTGAAAATGGTCACACTAGGGGGGTTAGTATATCTTACGTCTAGTTTGGCAGGGTGGGGCATAGGCTTGCGAGTACTCCGCTAGTACGTATTCAATTCGATGCTCGACGCCACTTGACGAATCTAGTTTTAACCGATTTCCTATGAAACGCACATGTTCTATTAAACGGTTATGTTAGGTTTAGAGACAGTGGTAAGTGGTACTGCGCGTGAGAGATCGAGTGGGAGGGAGGGAGGGCGTCCTGTGTGCGACTGCGACACCTGCGCTGATAAATACGACACCTCGCTATATCCATTATCAATGGATTCATACAATAGTCGCATAGTCGCGTCGGATAAATGTTTGCCTCTAGACGAATGAACAATTTTTAAGCTCGTTGTCAATTTGGTTTTATATATTTGTTCACGCGTTTAGTTCCCGTGAATTGTTCATAAAACAATCAACGCATCGACAAGCTCATAGAAATATACGTAAAGCCTCACTTGAAACAAGGGCGGGGCCAGGTATTTTGGAATGTGGGTAAAAGTAATCACGAAGAGCACCCCCCCCCCAGGGAATAATGCATATTTTTCATTTCTCCGTAGTAATGAAATCAAGACAAAATGTAAATTTCATGAAACTCTGCGCGCTATTGTATAGGTCACTTATAGTTTTACTATCAGTGAGGTCAGGGTACATGATGTATTACAGTCTAAGTCCTTTAAACGGTACTCTTGGGACCGATGAAAAACTTTTTGGAATTTGGGGTTACAAATAAAGAATGATATTTTAAGTTTTGAGTAAGATTGGGGCAAATTTGTTCACTGCAAAATGTTGACACGTTCAGAGAGCAGTGGCAATAAAGAGGCGGGCAGTGTTGGAGGTGGGCCGACTTTTCATTTTAAAACAGTGGATTGTTCCTTTATTTATTTTATCGGTAGCTGATTTCGTTTGATTTGTTATGATTATCCATTACTAACCCACCACGCCTATAATGGTATCGAAACGGGGAGTTTGATTTTGAAATCGGAAATCGAAGTACAGATGTAGTTCTTTGATCGGCGGTCGAATTTACAGAATTTTTGCTTGAATCGCAGTGAATAATCGGGAAATTCGGTTCAATCAAACAAGCTTCCAAACAGTCTGAACGGGCAAGCGACGGATCTCCAATGCATTTATACGTATATATAAAGTCACCGTTTGTCATTATTGCAAATTATTTATCTATGACAGAAATTTTTCTTGCAGACGCCAGATTATCGATTAGTCACCGGGACTAACAGTTAATCCTCGTATCCACGGCAACCGGAGCTCACACAGCATCAACCGGTTAATCCAGGGAGTGAGAAGAGACTGGCACCGCCGCCGCCGCCGCGTTGGTTGCTGCAGCAGCAGCAGCAGCTCTTGACGGTGACGCGCGCTCATCGGCAATGTTTCGGATAATATCAAACTAGATAGATATCGAATCGTGGAATAAAACCCTGTTTTTGTGTGTGCGTTTGATTGTGTGGTCGCTATGGAAATGTCAGAATCAACTCATATACTGGAGGGGAATCAGGTCAGTTGATTCAAATTCATTACGATTAATCTGAACGCATTTCAAATCGGGATAATATCGCGCAATCCATTTATTATATCCATCCATTAAGAATATCAAATCCAAATTTACTTCAGTATTCTCTGCCCAAGTCGGATCCAATTGACTCGGAAATAACCGTTCAAGATCGGATGTTTTTTTGAAATATATAGCATCCAACTCGGATATTTCTCGAGTCGGACACATTTTTACGGTCCCGAAGATCCGACTCGAGCGGAGTCTATCTGTACTACTAATATCGTCGATATTTTTGACTGATGACTGAAATTGTATCAAAGAAGAACCTCGTCCAGTAGAACCGTGAATTGGAGTTGATTCTTTTTTTTCAAAAAGAAAGCGCCCTGTCATTTTTGAGAGATATAGTCAAAATTGGACACTGGATGTGCCCCTGGGATGTGCCCAGTTACACGAACGGGGATTAACTTTTAATTAAAATTAAGCAACTAACCCGAATTAGGGGCTAAATCCCCGGGCCCTGTCGTCCTGCTCAGGTAGGGATTTGAACCAGCTTGTAGGGTGTTAACCGAGTCCCGAGGATGAAACTCGTAGCGAAATTCAGGAGCATTTATCGAGATTTCGCACGTGAAACCATAGTTTGTCAACTAGAGACAACAAAAGATAGTCACAGCAACTAGCATGTGGCTGGCAGACCTTTCTGGAACCACTGCCTGGAACCACTGCCTGGAACCACTGCCTGGAACCACTGCCTGGAACCACTGCCTACAGCCTATATAGCATTCAGCTTTGTACTCATGTATTGTAGTTAGTTTTCCTAAATCCTGCTCTCATGGTTTTGATTTCTAGAACGAGGGCTATACAGTATTGTTTAATCTGACTCGTCAGATGTTTGTAAAATTCAGTCACAGCGTTACATCGAGCTTGCTTGAATAATGCGCTTTCTGATTGACGGGTGATGACGTCACCGTTTAAGCGCTGCGCAACTATATATAAACGCATTGGGGCTGTTAGGGCAAGATTTTTTTTTGTACCGTAGCTGAGTTTCGGCTATATCGGTTTCGAATTCCCGTGGAGTAGGGATGACGTATTCCTGGCGTGGAATCCTCACTAACCACAAGTGGAATCCTGCGATTCGATGTTCTACTGCACGCTAGCGACACCCGGTGGATCCTCACTTGTCATAAGCGGAATCTTCTTTTGCCACAGCAGTCGATGTCCTACTTCACACTAGTGACACCTGGTGGATCCTCACTTGCCACAAGTAGAATCCCCTTGTGCGACAGTTGAAATCCTACTGTTCACTAGCGACATCTGGTGGATCATCACTTGCCACAAATGGAATCCTCTATTGAAGCAGTAGTCGATGTCCTACTGCATACAGTGACACCTGGTGGACTCAAACCGGAATTTCCAAATGCAATTGTCGGACGGGGAGTCATCATCAGAATTCATTGTAAATTAGCTTCGTGAATCAGGACCGAAGGGCTTTAGGAATCATCGTCTGCGGTAAACTGAACTATATGAAAGTCCGAGACAGTGTCAGCTTGTAGACGATTTTAAGCTTGTCACCCCACGATATAGAAAACGTTCAATCTATGTAGGCAACTGAATGTCTCGAAGGCCGTTGGAATGCCTCTACAGATGATATCAATGCTATAAATCTAATATATGTAGAATCTATTGTCAATATACGGATCGATACGTCAAACATCTGCGTTTCATAACTATCGCAGCCCAAGCTGTTCACTGCTGCGTGCACTCCTCGAGACCTCCTGCATTATTTACTGCTGCTACAGCACAAAATACTCACAGATGTATAGTTATTATAGCACTTGATTGCGCGGCACGAGATAATTGAATAATCAGTTGATTACAGTAATCACTGTGTAATCAGGTGTAGTTTACTCTCCGGAGCACGACAGCGGGGCCCAAACCATAGGATTCTACCAACCCCGTAAGTGTCACTATTATGCAGGTATCAATTTGCTATCGGTACACAAATCAGAGCGTAGGCGATATTTTTGGGGGGATGGGGATTATTTTTTTGAGAATAGTCGAACTGCCATTTGCCACAAAGAGGTGAGTTGTTTTCGAAGAGATAAGACGGTATAGAAAGGCCTGTATCGTCCTTAGTAATGCGGGGAAGGCACACGCGATCCCTGTGATACCCCAGGCTACGCCCCAACAACCCCCTCAAATGTCTGTACCCAACCCTAAGATGATCGACAGACTATCGCCACCCTTAACTGATCGTCAAGACTTGTGTTTTCAGACCCGTGGAATTTCTTTTATTTACCCAGAAAAAGTATAAACTTATTAAATGATAGGATCAATCTCGTTGAAGGCGTCATCGGAAATAAGTCTCAATACTAGAATCGTCTTTATATGCACCGTTAGAATTATTGTTGTATTTTTACAATAAAATATTGGCAGCCAAGTTGGAAATACATGTACGCAAATTGGGACTCGCGTTATACAATTTGCGTACATGTAATTCCAATTCAATATACTAAGTGTAAGTCGTCATTTGGATAAAAGTCATCAGCACATAATGATTGCGCGTCACAACTAAGTACGTTTTACTGCAGACGTTTTATCGCCGTACGTAGAAAATTAGATCGTGTCCGGGAGATTTCACCCATCAAAACGGTAATTGTCTGAGAAGGGAGTAGCTAGATTTGCAGGCAGCGTATTGAAATCTGCATCATAAACTACAAAGACGCTAAGCAAGGTGATAATTTCTAGTTGGCAGTTCATCTACATATCTAACCTAGCAGAATATTAACCGTCTTCGGCGGGTTGGTCGATTGGAGACATAAGCATATCAGTGTTACAGCAATAAGTAAGATAAGTCGAGAACTTTGTCACTGCTAGGCTATAGGCTAGTTCACTAATTTCCCAACAGAGGGAGATATCTTCCAAAACGGCTGATGATGTTTTGTACTTCATTTTGTTATAATTTTCTTTTACTAAATCTAATGCCTCCTTGTGATTATTGGAATTTCGAACTATGCTAAAAACCTTGCGAGGGTACTCAAGGCCAAAATATTGTCACATCAACATATACACACCGCCCAATAACCATATGATGTCTCCTCCAAAAAAACCTCCAACCAATTTTTAATATCTAGATATACAAAACTTTGTTGCTGCGACGACGAGATTGCCCGCCTCGATATGATATCATCGCACCATTTTATTGGTTTTGCGTCTATTTTGTACGCACCAGCTCGTCGCGAGTCTTTTATGAGTATCTCGGAATAAACACGGGATTCGACAATTATCGGTGTACTTATGATCGTTTGATGGTGCTAGTTAGATCGTGATGTTGGTTCGATACGGTCTAACGAGCTGTCGGTTGTGTTCTACGATTTTCAAGCTGTTGTACGAAATTGACATTCGTCTAACTAACACACGAACGAGAAAACTAACTTGAACGTTTATTGACACTTTGAAAATAACACATCATATATTGGTTAATATCGTCGACAATAAATACAATTATATAATATTAAGGATCAACACAGTTATTTTGGATTCGAATATGTCGATATACAATCGAATTGAATTGGCCGGCAACCAGTCTAACCCCTTTTTATTGATGACGTAGTGCACATCCTCGAGAAAATATTCATCAAAATTTATCAAAAAAAAGAATAAGAGTCGTGAAATAGAGTTAATTACAAAATCAACGCCAAAATACACAATTTCAATTGTTATTTTGAAACGTGAATTCTATGTTTTAGTAAATATCTGGCACTTGACAAAGTTATTGTAGATGCTCCATCTGTAAATAGTTTTCAAGTCTCGCCTAGACAAATTCTGGAATACCAAACAATGTGAAGTTAGTGTAATCACCGAAACGTACTAAAACAAACCGACTTGATAGCCGGGAAATCCCCCTAAAACCAACGTTAGCAACCTAGCATCACAGACCTGTGAAACCTGCCATAGGCCATCTTCACCCGTCAAGGGATTCGAACCCACTACGCTAAAGCTGTTCCCCGAACCCCTTGACCTAACGAGTCGTTGGAGTCGTTACTAGCCGACCAGAATCCGGTCGTACCAATCAGAGCGCTTGTAACAAACCGTCAGTAGACTTATGTTGGTTTTCCCGTTAAATTGACCAATCAGCGAACGTTTTACCGAACAAGGAAGTATTTCGCAAATCGATATATGACGTCATGCGCAACAGCGCCAGTAATGAAATCACGCTTCGTGAGGCCAGGGGGCTGGTGGAAGCGAGTTCGGGAGTGATACCGGACCCCTGGCAAGCGAGGATGGCCATAGACCAGGCCGGCCTTCGTTATTGGTTGCAATATATACGATACGAATATTGATGACGTTGTACACGTCGACTCGCACACAACCCCAAACGCAAGCTAGGTATCGTTAACGGTCTTTATATAGGGCGTCAAAAAGAAATCGTGGCTGGCGTCCAATCGCGAAGTGAAGTCGCGTATTCGCTACAGATTTCAACTGTCTGTCACGCCTCTCCTCCGTACGACGGTCTTTTCGATTCGTTATATCGTCCGTAATCCGTGATGTTTACTTTAATTACACGTCAATTTGTACCGGAAAGACGTTTTGCATTCACAAATAAACAATGATTTTTCACGTTCGATCGCTGATACACGACGACAACAGCGAGTTAACAGTAGTACAACGCGCTGAGAAACGTCACAAACAAATTTCAACAAAACATATTGAACCTGATTCGTTCAATCAAAGAATAATAACTGAATATGTAGTTCTATGATTTGATTCATTGTATCTTTAATAGCTTCAGGAATTCATTATAAAGCATTTGCGAAACTGGACCCCTAGTACGCTATAGTTCGTTGGACGCCAAGGAACCACTTTATTTATCACAGAGAGGGGGACGAGGAATGTTGAATCTTGGAGTAATCATTTGAATAGCGCGAGCGACCTCCATTCAAATGATCACTCCAAGGTTGAATCAAGCTTTCAATGAGCATTCGTTTCACATTACTATTATGCATAAACATAGCCCATCCCTGGCCTTTCATCTGAAAACCATACCCCGGTATGGCGGCATATCCGTTCGGAAGAAAAGCATCACTTCGATCAGCAACAATCAATTTTTTAAATATCTCGTAATCAACAAAAAGCGCTAAAGAAGCGACGATTCGCACGAGCAGACGGGAAGCGAACAGAGGTGGCAGCACATGACGGGAGGCCGCCGTACGGGGATTCTGCGGGTTCGATGATCCGTATATGCTATTTAGTAATTTGATGAGGTCTATTTTGCTCATCGAACCGACATCTATTCGCATTTGATATCTATTCATATTATTCATGGGTTCACGCGATATTTCAATAATCGCCTGTCAAAAACTATTTTTCTTTACTCGAGATTGAAGCTCTTTTGGCCCCCTGAAAAGACGAGTTATTTCGTCACATCACTTCTGCAAGCCGCGCCATGCATATATAGCCGAATGAAACTGCAATGAAAATTATACACCTGAATTTGAAAATCAGTTGCCGTTAGCAACGTACGTAACGATTGCCTATACGGTGATTAAGGGTGTGGAGTTTCCGGTATAGTTCTCTTTTTTACGTGTTCGATGTATCTGAGCTAAAGTGTCTTTACACATCTAAAAATATATACATATACGCGACGCGATGAAATAAAATGGTTTCCTGATAATCGGAGAGAATACTAAATGACTGTTTGTTTGTATATATACATATGTACTTAGAGACGGCCGCGTAACTCCCCAGGGATCTGTTTGAATATTAATGAGATGATTAAATATGGAATAATTAATCTAGTCTCGGGGGAATCTTACAGAATGCTCTCATTGGTAGTCGGTGTATCTACTGTTTACTATCAACGGCGGTATTACAATGATTAGCGTCTGGTGCGGGTGCTTGTAAAATACCCTCAAATACGCAGCTCCACAAAGTCTCGTCGGCCTTGTAAATACCCCCAATATACGGACCCAGAGGGTCTTGTGGGTCTTGTAAAATACCCCTAAAATACGCAGCTCCACAAGGTCTTGCGGGGCTTGTGAAATACCCCCAATATGCGGATCCAGAGGGTCTTGTGGGCCTTATGAAATACCTTCAATTATGCGGATCCAGAGGTCTTGTGGGCCTTGTAAAATACCTTCAAACTGAGTTACCCTTATATATTATACAATATACAGCCAAAGGCTAATGAATATAGTGGGTTGCTGAATGAACTCTTAGTTCTTTACTGCCTTATCATTATATGAAATCTAATAAACTCCTCTTGCATGATTGATAGGATAAGGGCAGATTTTCTACTTGGAAATGACGTGAAATGCATCTGACCCATCTACGAATTCCAAAAAGTGACATATCTCATAATATGCCTTTTCGGAGACGAAGAATGCCCTTATATAACATATTATAGTAGGATAATGATATGCATTTCATAAAAAATGTGTTACTCAAAAGTTGGTCGAGGATCCACCGTATGCTTCGATGAATCTAAGTGCTCCCCGGACGCTTTCTCATTTAAGTTGTGCCGAATTCGTAAATTTGAAAATCAACCTCTCAGAAAATTTTGACTCCCGTTATCTTATTATTTTTCAAAATATCCTCATTTTCCTCGCCGTTTCCACTCTCACATTCTGTGTCATCATCAGCTCTGCTCAATCCGAAGATAACCGTTCCTTCCCTACACAACATAGCGAAAAGAAATATATGAATAATTCATAAACTGTGTATGTCGTATGTTTAGCAGTCTCACAGCGTGTAGAAAATACCCACTCGCGGTGTGAAACAAATCCGCAAAATAAGCTTTGTTCCGAAATCAATCGTCGAAGACATTGATAGCAGAATAGAAACAAAAATAAGCTGATAAATCTTTTTGTCAATAATGCACGTATAGAAGATGCTAAGTAAATGCACCTTCTTTCAACGTCTCCAGGGCAACTGCCAATAAGTAGTACCTTATCTCAGTCTTATGCCTCAAGGGCACGCGGAGCATGCGCTTTTTCCAATGCCAACAATGAGCTTATTAATAATAGAAAAAAATAATTTGTAGAAACATTCGAACTGAAACATTTGTGAAACAAGAGCTGTTATCAAATCACTATTGTGGGGTTCTTTCATGCTATTTCTCCTTTCCTCAAGTGCCTGGAAACTGAACTGCAAAATGCACTGATATATCAAAATGTCGCAGAACCCTGTTTCGGCTTCACGCTTGGTGTATACGTCGATATACGTACTTGCCCTTTTCATTTCTTCGCGCCGCTGACAACGTCTGTCGCTGGAACCACTCCTGAACTTTTGCTTTAGAGATGAACTTCATTACCCTCGACTCGTTAAGCTTGAATTCAATTCAATCGCTATTAGAAGTAATTGACGATGTATCGACCAAATGGAGCCGATCGCAACGAGAAGTCAACGAATCTCCGTTGAGATTTGAACCCGGCGCTCGAGTCCGCCAATTTCTATTTACATAAATGAGTTTGGCGTGCTCCCCCCACGGCCGCACGCGACCGCAGTCCGTCATCGAGACAAACTTTCAATCAGAAAGTTATATCTGTTTATACTTAAAAGTGCATTGATGTCGATATGAGAAGTCTTGTTGCTTAAGTCGAGAGCGGTGGCTGTTGTGATAAACTAAGTGGAAGGAGAGGAAAGGGGGATGAGAAGAAGGAGAAAGACACAGAGAAAGGATAGATGAGCAAATGGGAGAAAGTGGAGGAGAAATAATAAAAAGTGAGAAAGTGGAGGAGAAATAATAAAAAGTGAGAAAGTGGAGGAAAAGATAATAAAAAGTGAGAAAGTGGAGGAGAAATAATAAAAGGTAGAAAGTGGAGGAGAAAATGCAGAAAGGGAGGAAAAGGAAATTGAGGAAAAGGGGGTAAGGCGAAAAGGAGAAATGGTGAAGAGACAAGGAATAAGGAAGAAAGGTGGAGGGAGAAAGAGGGAGGTATAGTTGGAGTCAGTCACGTTTAAGGTGCCGTCGGCGACGTGTCTAAATACACCACGTTTTCAACACTTCAAAGTGTTTCTACAAATTGAATTATACATCAACCGCGCGCAACACATTCTGTCACCGGTAGAAAAAATACCTTCGCTCTAAAAACAGAAAAAGAAACGTTTTTGATGTTTATTTTTCTAACTCTCGATTGGATTGAATATTTTACTCAAGATTCATCAGCAATCAGTTCGAGATTTGTTTTTCGAGTTTGATTATCTAAGTGGTTTAATTCAATTCTGCCCTGGGACTGCAGTTGCTCAAAAGACGGTTTAACCAGTGGATATAGTGATAATTAAAAGTTCGTAAGGCATTTATCCGCCTGTTATGTATAACTGCCCTTGAGCAACTGGCCCCTGGAGTTTAGGGCAATTCATTTTTCTTCGTCTTGTTTCTTTGGTTCGTGTGGGCGGTCAATCAGTTTCACAAAGTTGGTCTTGAATACTTTGTAATTCGGATTTCTCAAATCGCTCTGCCATAGTTGCAGAGGTGGATCCGAGGGAAGGGTGCAGGGGTGTGCACCACCTCCCCGAAAAGTTTCCCTGAAATTTAACAGCAAAATGAAATATGTAAAACTTATACCTGAACATGTTCAAAGCTTCTTTCTGTATTTTCAAGATTGAGTTTATTTTCGCCGATTAGCTCTCCTTCTGGTTGCCCTTTTAATATTGTGATAATGATATGCCTTAATTTAGGTGTGCACCCCTCCCCGATCGGCCCCTCGCTGGATTTTCAATTTTCGCGAGATTTCAATTTTTTGAGAGCGGTGAATAATAATGATCGATACCGTAGCTCACAGTGACAGTGAACGAGGGAGTTCCGGTTCCGGGCTGCAGCGGGGAACGCGTGGTGCTGAATGTAAATTACAACAGACGTTTGATTAGAGCGCGAGTATGGCGGGGGAGTGGGGAGGCGAGGGACAATTCATGTGTTCGTTATTGACGGTATTCAAAGTGTGAATAGTTTGGTAAATTCAAATGTTCAAGCACAGAATTTAAATGAGCATTTACCGATTGAAACAGAAGCCGCCGCTGCTCGAGTGAGATTAAGACTGTATACCTCATAGTGTGACATGTTAATGTCGGTATCAATCTTAAGCTCCGAACCGCCGCCCTTTCGGTAATTCATCATTGTTAAGTGTCTCCACGATAATCTCATGAAACAGCACTGATAAAATGTCTAATGTCGCGGGTTTGTAGTTCATTTTTTGATTAGAAATGTCTCGTGTGTAGTACTGAACACATGTGAAGTGTGGACGATCAGTATTTGAAATTGTGCTGACAAAATGTCTAATGTCTGGTGGTTGTAGTTCATTTTCTATTAGAAATATCTCAGGTGAAGTACTGAACACATGCGAAGTGTGGACGATCAGTATATGAGAGTGAGCTGATAAAATGTCTAATGTGTGGTGTTTGTAGTTCATTTTCAATTAAATATATCTCAGGTGAAGTACTGAACACATGCGAAGTGCGGACGATCAGTATTTTAGAGTGAGCTGATAAAATGTCTAATGTGTGGTGTTTTTAGTTCGCATTCAATTAAAGATGTCTCCGCTGAAGTCACGTGAAACGTAGGTTCCGGAATTCCGTTGAAACGATCAGGTTGTGAAAGAGTGCTGAAAAAGTATCTAATGTCTAATGTTTGTAGGTGAAGCACTAGCACATCTTAAGTGCGGACGATCAGTTTCTGAAATGGTGTCTGTAGTTCACGTACAGCTAGAAATATCTCCGGCGAAGTGGTGAACGATCAAAAATCGAAAGAAATGAGACTGTACGTGTCAATTAATATTTGTTTGCGTGTCGTCTACGCATGTAAAACGATCTAAAACATATTTGTTCGGGAAAACTTCGAACGAAAACGGGGTTTGCCGCGGCAAAACTGAAAATCACACGCAGAGAAAATTGCCATCACAAAAATGGGGTTTGTCGCGGCAAAACGTTATATCACACGCAGAGAAAATTGCCATCACAAAAATGGGGTTTGTCGCGGCAAAACGTTATATCACACGCAGAGAAAATTGCCATCACAAAAACGGGGTTTGCCGCGGCAAAACGTTATATCACACGCAGAGAAAATTGTCATCTGGGTCGAGGCTTTATCGAGAGTCGTGCATGACTTTCAATGACCAAATAAAGCGCTGACCACACAGAGATAAAATGCAATAACGTTCCGGTGTTGGCATAGCAACTGCTGATTCTGTACCCGAATATACATCTTCAACTATATCGATTCCTGTCTAAAAACCTGTAACGAGTTTTCAATATACACTTTCATTTTCTGGATGACAAATTCTCTCTGTCTTGTTGTCAATTAGTTATGGTTGATTCTACGAATTGAAAGCGTGATGAGCCGTTGCGTTTGACGGCGATTTCATCGGAATCGATCTTTTGATCTTAAAATAGGAACGATTGGATCTAGAAAAATCGGAAGGTCGCCGTCGGGGTCCTGAAGAAAAGAAAAGGCCGTTAGCGGATCAAGCAGCCATGTTAATGGACACAATAGCGGGGTCCCTCTATCTAGGGTAGGACATCTTTGAAGACATAAATCCGAAATGATGTAATTTCAAAGATGTTCAGTGCCAAATTTGTAGGTTTTCACGCAATCCCTGCGATTCGATTGATATTCGATTTAGTTGTTTTTTCTGAGCGTCACTCTGTGTCACGTGCGTTCACGAGAAACGAGAAACATGATTTGGGGTAAAAATGTTTCCGAGGCCAAGCACGTTTTGTTGCCACGTTTCTGCGTTTCGTAATTCCGGTCTTTTTCTTCCGTGTCGTGTGTATTGGGCTTCCTGTAGTCGCTTGACTTAATCGACCGTTCGCAAACACGGAAGCAGAAAAACACAAACATATTTCCGATCGTTTCCGTGTCTCTCGCGCGTATACGAGAAACATGGATTCGAGAAACAATGTTTCCGAGTGTTTATGTGTTTCCCCGAACCCACCGCGCACCTGCCAGGAACGAAACAAGTACAAGCACCAGTCAACGACGATATACAAATCGATTTAGAACGTAATTTCAGTTGTGATTAAACCCGTTCGCTCTCGACGGATAGACTTCCAGTTTATGATAACGTCTTAAATCTGGTAATGATATTTCTAGTATGTGATGATCACGTAGACGCACCACCCACGGTTCGCCGGTATCTCGTCTCGCATATACACCCGAGATCGAATTTCTCGACGTACAAATCCGATATGATATATATCAGATAACCGAGCCGTGGTGTAACTGATGCTGTAGCCTTCGCGGCGAGCAGCTGCAAGAACGACCAATATAACCGTGCTTTATTACAATCATCATTATTATGGAGGAAGGGCACATTGAATATCCTATTTCAGGCAATTTTTTCATCAATCGTTGAACATTTCTATTTGAACTGCTTTTTGTACAATATGTATTACTGCCTCCAGTAAGAGAGTCATCAGTGTTCTCCAAATGCTGGAATTATAAAAAGGGGCTGCACTCATTGTTCAGTGTATGACATCGTGGCTGTTGAAGTAGTAATCCCCCCCCCCCAAAAATACAGAAACTTAACTTAAATTTGGTATAATATCTTCTATTTCTGGTAGGGGCAGCAGATATTTTAAAAGGGGTGGCTGATTTTCAGAGGGGTGGATGTAAAAATCATAGGGGTGGCCGCCCTTCTAAAACCTGTTGTGGGAGAACACAAAAACGATTTAATTGAATCGGCTGCAAATGGCATGCGACGTTCGCAGCCGTGCCAAGGGCTATTTATGCATAAGTTGTTTCAGGTGATTTATCCTCGGTAAAATGATTAGAAATCCATTAAAGAAAAAAAATTCATCTTTCATTGAAATATATATATCATGTTTCCCTTTAATATGTCGAACGTTTTGGGGTAAACATATACATTAAATGCCTTCTCAAGATACGTCACAACCGAGAGATTTAACCGTTAAAGAGTAACCAGTGATCGGTGTTGACCAAGTGACAATTGAAAGTCCATGATAGCCACAGTATTCACCTGAACGTATCTTACTAACAACTTTTGAGCTGGATTCACAGATTTTGTCAAGAATTCTAATATTTTCCTCAGAGTTAAACAATTGAAAATGCACTAATTTCAACTCATCAGACTTAACTTGCAACTGTGGAACGGCGTATATTTGCCCGAGGCCCGGAGACACTTAGTTGAAATTCATTGCGATATCGTAGCAATGTAAGTCCCTGAGCCAATCCAGGTTAAAGCCGCGTCATGATCGGGGACAGAACTCCAATTATCTGTAACGAGATGTCGACTGAACACGCACCTGCAACAATCCCCTGCTGGGTTTCTAGGAAATTCGCTAAGATTGCTGGGAGTGCGCGCGCGTGCGTGTCATGGCCGCCACTTGGAGCGCGAAGCAAATTTTTTTGCTTTGTTGATAAAGGCAGTTTTTCATCCTTTACTCTATTTGCGTATAATATCCACAATGCTTTCTTCTTTCTTTCAGAATCTCTTTCAGTCGCCTCTCTATCGCTCTGTATTCTATCTACCTTTTTCTATCGTTTGTTTGCTAAGAAAACATGTCTTATTTTCAGGGTGTTGAAGGAAAGGTCATCGCGAATACGACACTGATATTGTTCACCCACTATTTTCCATTTCTTCTTATCCTTTCTCGCTTGACTAGTTTTCGTTTATTTTCTATTACGAAGGTTTTTACATCATAGCAATCAAATCACCAAAAATGAAAACAATTTTGATGCTTTTGATTCTCCAAGAATGATCTCAATGGATTTAACTACCTTCACTGAACCCTGGGCCAAGTTGCACACTTGTGACTTAAGTCTAAAAGCGGTCTTAAATCTGAGGACTAGTCTTAAGTTGTTAGATTGCCTATATAGAACTATGGTCTTAGATCTGAGCCATCAACTGTGCAACTGGCCCCTGTGATAAAAAAAAAAAATTTCCGATTAATTTATTTCTTATGTACTTACTTGCTCTCCCGGCCGCAGCGACCGTCCTATAACTTTGTCATAAACGACGTACGGGATTTTAAAGACCTTCCTCTGCTCCACATGACGACCGAGCTAGAGGTTAGTAAAGGTACTGAGCCAATGATGTTAGTATGAACCAGTCCGACTTTTAGTGTTTAGTGTGCGGAAACCAGTCAAACTGTCGTCTGGTGGAAGCCAGTTGATGTTAGAGTGTGAAAACATGGACACCGTTTATATTTATTGATGTATAGTTCGATATAGATGCATATTACTACGTGTATAATTGTTTCACTTATCACATTCAGAATAGGTGTATTAGTTATTTTTTGCGTGGGGTTCATTCATTCATTACGTACGCATGAAATTTGAATTTTTCAACCCCAACCGCCATCCCCAATCCCACCCTGTACGAAAAATCGGCAATTTTTCATATACGTTAAGCATTACAGTACGCAATATTGCGTACGTAATAAATGAAAGACCCCGTGTGCACATAGGAGTGTGCGAGGATGTATTTGAAAAAAGAAATTTTCAAGTATACTCTTTGAGTTTGCTGCTAAGTCGGAATATACTAGTTTCCTTAGTTAAAGCTAGTGTTTGAGGCTCGATAGCTAAATTGGATTGAACCTCACCGGCAAAATCCCACTTTAAACGTTATCTGTATTGTATATACGTATGTATTCTATCTTTTTTTCGTAAAATAAACCATTACCCCCGACTTGACTTCAATAGGTGTGGTGATATTGTAATGAAGCTTTTAGGGCCAAATTTCGGAAAGAATCGCCTCCGAATCCGAGTAACTTACTACGAAAACCTCGAAATTCTTTTTTTCTCACACGAATATGTCGCAATCACTCCCCCGTGCATATATCCACGTGGGACTTAGCAAATTACAGACATAACTAGGGAAATCGATAGTTATTTTGATGTTAGCGTGAATTCAGTTATTATATATTACACGTGTAGATTGTTATGTTTAAATGAAATGTATATTAATCGTAGTTAAAGTCAGATCTTTTGACTTGAAGAGGGATAACTGAGTCGGATGATTCAGTAGACTCCGCTCAAGTCTGATCTGTTGACTTGAGAGTGATATCTGAGTTGGATGATACAGTAGACTCCGCTCAAGTCAGATCATTTGACTTGTCAGTGATGTCTGAATTGGATGATACAGTAGACTCCGCTCAAGTCAGATCTTTTGACTTGAGAGTGATATCTGAGTTTGATGATACAGTAGACTCCGCTCAAGTCAGATCATTTGACTTGTCAGTGATGTCTGAATTGGATGATACAGTAGACTCCGCTCAAGTCAGATCTTTTGACTTGAGAGTGATATCTGAGTTGGATGGTACAGTAGACTCTGTTCAAGTCTGATCTTTTGACTTGAGAGCGATATCTGAGTTGGATGGCACAGTAGACTCCGCTCAAGTCAGGATCTTTTGACTTGAGAGTGATATCTGAGTTGGATGATACAGTAGACTCCGCTCAAGTCAGGATCTTTTGACTTGAGAGCGATATCTGAGTTTGATGATACAGTCGACTCCGCTCAAGTCAGGATCTTTTGACTTGAGAGTGATATCTGAGTTGGATGATACAGTAGACTCCGCTCAAGTCTGATCTTTTGACTTGAGAGTGATATCTGAGTTGGATGGTACAGTAGACTCCGCTCAAGTCTGATCTTTTGACTTGAGAGTGATATCTGAGTTGGATGATACAGTAGACTCCGCTCAAGTCTGATCTTTTGACTTGAGAGTGATATCTGAGTTGGATGGTACAGTAGACTACGCTCAAGTCGGATCTTTTGACTTGAGAGTGAGATCTGAGTTGGATGGTACAGTAGACTCCGCTCAAGTCGGATCTTTTGACTTGAGAGTGATATCTGAGTTTGATGATACAGTCGACTCCGCTCAAGTCTGATCTGTTGACTCGAGAGTGATATCTGAGTTGGATGGTACAGTAGACTCCGCTCAAGTCAGGATCTTTTGACTTGACAGTGATATCTGAGTTGGATGATACAGTAGACTCCGCTCAAGTCTGATCTTTTGACTTGAGGGTGATATCTGAGTTTGATGATACAGTAGACTCCGCTCAAGTCTGATCTTTTGACTTGACAGTGATATCTGAATTGGATAATACTGTAGACTCATCTCAAGTTGGATCTTTTAAGCATTACCTGACTTGGCGCCAGCCTACTGTATTTGGAATTTTTTTGTTTTTAGTTGGTTGTACCACCGATTGAGCAACATTTAGATTGCGGGATCATTCATTTATAGCGCATTAAATCACGAAATTAAGGATATCGACGTACGTAAGATAACCTCAATTTACCCGCACAGTTCCGCGTACGTGACCCTCCATCCTCGCATTGATGTGAACGTGATATAAAATGAATGATCTCCGTGTAGAAGCACTTCTATAAAACCGAAATATTTCACCAACAGTCACGCACACGACCGATTGTCGATGGTGTTTTTATTTGATGTATTTAAACTAAATGTTTGGAGAAAAATTGTCGACGATGTTTCCATGCGATCGTCACGCATCTGCGTCTCCAGTCGCCGTGTACACGATGAACGCGTACTAGTAAAACACATTTCACGCTGCCGGGAGTGGTTTAATATTTCATTTGATGTCGTTTCGTGTAGACTTTGCTCTTTGAATGTCACCTCGAATTAGAATTAATGATTCGAAACGAAGATCGTCTGCGGTACGAAGATTAATACTTCATTTTGCGCGCGCCTTGAGGCAGGTGAAGGTCGGCCTTACGACTGTGACTCGTTGCGACGAACTTGCCGCAGTCGGCCTATACCGGCCCAAAGCCGACCTTCACCCGGCTTAAAGGTCAGTGGAGGCCGGTCTCCACTCTAGACCTGTCTTTAAATGTGTTTAACCTTCTTTAAATCTACCATGCAGGAACTTAAATTCTGTAAATGCTACTGAACATTTCTGGGCCTCTAAAATGTTCAGATCTTTCGGTTATGATTTTTTTAAACCTATGATTCATGACGATTCTGGAGGCACTGTGGTCGGTGTATGAAAATACATTGGCTCCGCGTATTATTACCCCTTCACCCTGGCGAAAGTGAACTTTTGATCAAGTTAGCTCTTTCGAAAATCGATTGATTGCTTACGAGACAGCACTGGCCGTATAATTTGAAATCCTAACTAAGAATTATGATTGGAGTCTGAAACATTTCTTTGAGCAAGTAGTTTATTTCAACATTTCTTCTTAATCCCAAAAGTCACGTACAATATACATGATAAATAACAAGGAGCCGTGTAACCTGCATCTTCACCCGTCAAGGGATTCGAACCCACTACGCTAAAGCTGTTCCCCGAACCCCTTGACCTCACGAGTCGTTGGAGTCGTTACTAGCCGACCAGAATCCGGTCGTACCAATCACAGCGCTTGTAACAAACCGTCAGTAGACTTCTGTTGGTTTTCCCGTTAAATTAACCAATCAGCGAACGTTTTACCGAACAAGGAAGTATTTCGCAAATCGATATATGACGTCACGCGCAACAGCGCCAGTAATGAAATCACGCTTCGTGAGGCCAGGGGGCTGGTGGAAGCGAGTTCGGGAGTGATACCGGACCCCTGGCAAGCGAGGATGTGTAACCTGGTGTAGAAAAAATGCAACGAGTCGAATGGTACTTTATTAGATTAAGTAGTATTTTTTAAGCACGAGCTTTCGCTGCCAACGCGTAGTAACTTTATCAGGTGCACGAGTGATGGAGCGACAATACGCCATAGTAGCGAAAGCTCGTGCGTCAAATGAGTCAACCTTTGAAGTACTGTGTTGTGTGTATTTAAACTGAACAAACGAGCGTTCCCTCTGAGTCTCTCCTGAGACCAAACCACTCTCCGTCCGGTCCCTTATTACACTAATTAACTACTAATCAATAGTATCGATTAGCCCCTCGAAGACAGACGTGCTTTATCAAGTGCGCGGATGATTGGGACTTGGGTAAATATTCGTAGTATCGATTATCGATTATTCGCTCGTCTGCCCCTTGCGGCCATGCGGTGGATCACGTGACCCAAGTACGAGACTATTATATGTGTCTTACCGATATTTAATGTGTATAGAGATTCATCGCGTTGGCCTACCTGATTGAAATTACTTGCGCTTCTGAAATCTTACGGAGCCGCGCTGGAAATTGATTTGATTACTGTCGTTGCCGCAACGGTTATTGAATTAAAATTATGTTCTCCTTACCGTGATTTAATCAAACCAAAACAGTTCACTTCAACGCGGAACTACCTTTTCGACCACCAGATGGCGTGACTAGCATTTAGTGTTAGTCTTAATGTTTTCCTCCACACATATATATATATATATATCTATACCATGATATTTTCCTCATATCATATCATAGAAATGGTTGGAGTTTGATAAATATTCGTATTCGAGTTGTCCCTCTGTATAACTCTCGTTTCAATTTCAAAATTTTATCAATTAATCAATCAATTAATCATTAAATCATTAAACCGCCGAATCCAAATATATACATTATCGAACGAATTGATTTACAGATAGTAAATTGATTCCGTTGAAGTTTAGGTTTAGGTTTAGGTTTAGGTTTATTTATTTCTCTCTAACCAAACATTGGTACATAGAGGTTACAAGAATTTGTACAATAAAATTTATAATTTACAAAACTTAAAAACAAGAAAACAGAGATACACATAGAATAGAAGTCCCAGTGACTACTAGCGACACCTGGTGGAGCCTCACCTGCCACAGTAGAATTCTAGGTTCTCATTGATGTATCGGATGCACGTAGGATATCATGTAATCGTCAGTTCCACAGCGAGGGGAGTAAGGGGGCGGGGGGGGGGGGGGGTAGGGCGGAGGGAATTGAGATAACATACAATGCTAGTTGTTATAGCTCTCTCTTCGATCAGTAGCCGATAGAGCACGTCGTACGCCGGAAGTAACGATAATGAACCGGAAGTGCCGAGTTTCACCTGGTAATAATAAAGTGGAATTCTTTCTCAATCGATATGTCGGTTTAGAGAAGAAAATATGGCCCTCTCCCAGATTCCATGGAAAACATATATGATTACATAGATTTAAAATGAAAACAAAATGCTAATATTCACAGAGCCCCTTGAACCTCTGTCACAATGCACTTAGGATCTTAAACTCAAGGGTCAGCTGTGCAGACCCGGTGGAACTGGATCCCGAGTAGGATAAGTGAAATTTAGAAAAAAGGAAAGAAAAGAAAAGTGTTGAATTGAGGAGCTCACTCGCTGTGCCTGCACCTCTAACTATATAATAAAACATATGTGTGGATTTTTTGTTTTTATAGACCCCCGGTGACACACCAGCTACCACGCCTGACATCAGTTCAGACACCTATCAGCTGGTTAATGGCGACGATATGAAGGATAAAGACACGTCTAGTATGCCTATGGCAAGTTTTAATTTCATCAATTCGATCATCGGAAGCGGAATTATCGGTACGTATAGAACCGTTGAGGAAACGGTCTTTGTTACGATGGTATAAAATGCAACGCTACGAAAGATACTTATCGTTTGAAATGTACATGATTCCCGAGGATGACTAGATAAGGATAAAACATCAAGTCATTTCTACGATCGCTGTAGAGTATTCCCGAGTATTCCCGACTATTCCCGAGTATTCACGGTTGTTAAAAAGAGCAAAAAGAGAAAATTTGAATTTTTGTTAGCTAGATTAGTTGGTTCAGTATTAGAATGAATCGACGTTCAATGAAACCGCTTTTAAATACAGATCTCTGATTTATCGACTTTCAAGCGCCATCGATCATCCTCCATTCCTCCAGGAAATATATCAACACTGGATGATCAATCATCGCGTTTAAATTGATGAGAGAATATCTTTTGTTTAAATTCTAAAAAGGCGAAGTTTTCAAAACGGATTTACATCGAAGTATTGATGGTGGTTTCGGTGTCGCGGGTTTTACGACTATTAAGGAACATTTCGATCAAATTGGTATAATTTCGGGACACTAAAAGACCGCATTGGGTTGGGGTTAATGAAATATACGGTGAAAAATTCACAACAGTCCCAACACGCTACCGAGTTCCCTGATTCTCAACTCAGTGAAATATTTACAGCAGTCGCAACACGCTACCGAGTTCCCTGATTCTCAACTCGGTGAAATATTTTGAGCAGTCCCAACACGCTACCGAGTTCCCTGATTCTCAACTCAGTGAAATATTTACAGCAGTCCCAACGCTACCGAGTTCCCTGATTCTCAACTCGGTGAAATATTTACAGCAGTCCCAACACGCTACCGAGTTCCCTGATTCTCAACTCGGTGAAATATTTTGAGCAGTCCCAACACGCTACCGAGTTCCCTGATTCTCAACTCAGTGAAATATTTACAGCAGTCCCAACGCTACCGAGTTCCCTGATTCTCAACTCGGTGAAATATTTACAGCAGTCCCAACACGCTACCGAGTTCCCTGATTCTCAACTCAGTGAAATATTTACAGCAGTCCCAACGCTACCGAGTTCCCTGATTCTCAACTCGGTGAAATATTTACAGCAGTCCCAACACGCTACCGAGTTCCCTGATTCTCAACTCGGTGAAATATTTACAGTAGTCTCAACGCGCTACCGAGTTCCCTGATTCTCAACTCGGTGAAATATTTACAGCAGTCCCAACACGCTACCGAGTTCCCTGATTCTCAACTCGGTGAAATATTTACAGCAGTCTCAACGCGCTACCGAGTTCCCTGATTCTCAACTCGGTGAAATATTTACAGCAGTCTCAACACGCTACCGAGTTCCCTGATTCTGAACTCGGTGAAATATCGACAATCCCAAAGTTGCCGAGTTCTCTGATTGTCAACTGCATATCCAGTCAACTCAGTCACGAATTACATTTCATAATTACATATCATAATATATTAATGTATGCACTTTCTATACGATTAATAGATGGGTTGTTATAAAATGTAGGCCACTATTTCGTCTGCCAAAGGGATTATCACAGCTAAATGCATAAATACGTAGAGCAATTAACGGCTTTACTAACATTGTCACCTCATAATCATAATTATCATGATAATTAACATTTTGCATGCAAACTTTTACGATTTTTGTACATGTTGCAATAATGGCGGAAATTGATCACAATTTCCGCATAACCGATGTAGGTCAAATTCCCCTCGGGAAGAGGTTCCCAGCTTGGTATTATATTCCCCAGGTAAAGATCCCAAATCTTCTTAGGCAGGCAGACATCCCCCACCAGTAGAATGGAGTCCAACTCATATTTTTGTATTCAATTAATAGAATTCGCCGAATGTTGCGAATTGGAAGTTATTTTTTCATACCAAAAGTTTTCGCAAAGCTAAAATATAAGTCAAACAGAGTCCGGTCCAAATATAAAACAGTTTGAATGTTAAAATTTTGCGATTCAAATAAGTTCGTTAATACTAAAAGCTATAGGGAGACCATCAGGAAAACGACCTACTGTCCATGTTCTCACGGCGGTGATTTTTAAATAAATGATATTTTATATTTTCAGGGGCTCCCTACGCCTTAAAACAGGCTGGATTTGGATTAGGTTTAATACTCATAGTTCTAGTCGCTTTTCTCACAGGTTCGGCACTCAGTTTTAACTCTCTTTTATCGATTCAAATAGTTTTTTTTACCCATTGTGTTTTCATTTCTTGTTGCTGTTGTTGTTTTTAGATTACTCGATCTCGCTGTTAATATACGGTGGAAGTTTATCCAATACGAATTCATATCAGGTCAGTATCAAAATAACCCTCACCGAGAGACTGGTTGCCTTTGCCTCATCCTCGCTTGCCTGGGTTTGATTACCTCCCGCCGAAGCTAACGCCAACACAAATCCTGATGGCCGCATACCCTTCATTGGTCTATTACACCGCCCGAGATTTCTTGGGTGCGGGCGGACAGTTGGCGCTCAGCGGCCACCAGTCTATACATCTAGCCAATTAGAAGCGTGGTATTGATGATAGAGCGAATCTGTCGGTGAAAAACAAAGCATCTGATTTCGTTTAGGAGTCTATTTCACAAATTGTAAAACTGAAACGTCTCATTTCAGGATATGATGAGGGCCGCGTTCGGTCGGCCTGGATTTTACATACTGACTTTCATCCAAGCATTATATCCATTCATAGGTTAGTCGATACCCCGACGTTTTTTCATTGATTGAACTTACTATAATTGACGTTGGCAAGCAAGTGTTTCTCATGCTACTCATATGCCACGGTACTTAGAGCCGTCAAATTTGACAATACATTTTTTGGAGCAGTTGCTGAAAATTTGGTCATAGTTCACCAGTGGATAGTTGACATAGTGACAAAGTTCACCATTACTATGGTATTTATCCATAGCATTTTTTGTACGAATTTCAATTTGGAAATGTACAAAAAATGCTTTTGCACACGAGTGACGTCACCGCATTCTAGCAATTCCTACCGATGCTGTGGCTGGGCTTTTGTCAGTTTACATGACGACAATTTCCTTACAAATTATTGCGATGGACTACGAACGACTTCAGAGCGGACTGTTAACCGTATACTGGCGTTGATGCCGATGAATTCCAAATATTGTAATCGATCTATTTTTTTTCAGCGATGATCAGTTATAACGTTATCATCGGAGACACAATTACCAAAGTAATAACTCGGTTAGGCGGAGGTAAGATTACAAACTTCCCGATTACTCGACTCCATGACGTCACTATAGATATCTTGCAGTCATATGATCGACGCCGCCATATTTGTTAGCAAACGCAATATGCATCATGCCCTCCACTACCTGCTTTACTCGCTTTACCCCCGGCTTTCCCGTTCCCCACCCTTCTCCCCAGAATTTCCTCTACTCCGCCTTTCCCTATATCTCAACTATTCTATATTTTCAACTGTACTCCCTACAAATTCCCTTATCTCCCCACCGTCCTCATCCCTAGTCCACGCCCGTATGCTGGAGACGTGTTAATGCGTTTATTTTTACCCTTATCGCCAGTGTAACATCAGCGCAGACAATAATAATATGATCTACCAGTGTCAGGTGTCCCCGGTGGCCATGCGGACTCCGTTCTCAGAGAGAACCATCATCATTTGACGGCAGAGATAATGGTTCCCAACGCCCACCAGTCAGTAATGGCACTATGCGCCGACTTACATCCATGTAAGACAAGCTCAGCGATATAACGTTCAATGGAGGGCTTAACTGCATCGTTAAAACGTGCTATGGGTGAAAATAGACTATGAATTCATACAATGAATCAATATCTATGTAAGAGGTCCGTCGTTGTTTGGTTGCCAACCAGTGCCGGAGAGCTGCATACAGCAAATTTAGAAAAAATGAAATGATCAGGGGATTTAGAAACTTCGAGGTTCTGTCAAGTAACTCGCATGATGTGTTATCCAACCAATATGGCGTTGGATACGGTCTGGTTCGTGATCAGATGTCTCATTCGTGTAGGCTGCCGGCCGCTCAACCACTCCCAGCCGGTATCGACCTTCTTTCTATCCCGGTATCTCCATTTTTATCATTCGCGAGTATAATTCCAGTTATCGAACCATATGCATGAACTGTTTTGCAGAGCATTTAGCCCATACGGTGTTAGGAAATCGACAGTTCGTGATAGCGCTGACGACTGTACTGGTTACATTACCTTTATCATTGTACAGAAACGTATCTAAACTTAGCAAGGTTCGTATGATATCTTTACCTTCTATTCGAACGAAATATAAGTCAATTAATCATTTTATCTTATCCTATAAAACGGTTCTCGCAATTCGGACTGACGAATGTCTCCTAATACGTCAGGATTCATGCTGCTCTTCGAAATCCTGGATTCCAAAAAATCCTCCAAATATCTAAGAAGCATTTTCAAGAACCTCAAATCCCCTTAAATTCCTTTAAGATTTGAGAGAGTTTACACTGATGGACCCCTTGAGATGCTTCCACTAACCATGAAATTTGTTCCTTTCCCTACTAAACCCAATATCTGCTCCTGAAATTCTCGAAAACTCCTCTTAAATGAAGAAGTATTTTCGAGGACCTCACGTGAATTCTTGTCAGAATATTCAATATATTACCATCGTTAATTACCATGGTATAATGACATTTTCCCTCAAATTCTTAAGATAGCCAGTTCTCATATCGTGGCTCTGGGTTAACCAACCACAACTTCGATTCTCCTTGACTTTCTTAGCATTTTTTTCAATATACTTTTTCGATGTAAACCCCTTTGCAGCCTGTACAGATGAATCCCCGATCTCGTGGAAGGCTAGAAGCTCATAAGAAACATGACAACCTTCTGGAATTACAGAGCAAATGTGAAAATTCTAATTCATAGTATTAGTTCCCCAAACATTTGCAGGAAGTCATACAGAATTAGTAATCTACCATACTCCTCAAAAGGTCCAAACCAATTCTGAACCCATAATCTAATTGCAAAGAGTCTACTGGATTACCGACCTTACATTTGAGTTTTTACTCGATGTGTTTTGAGATTATGAATTTATTTTTCAGGCTTCCCTGGTATCTGTAGTGTTCATATTATTCATTGTATTCGTAATAATCGGAAAGGCGTTTGTCATAGGACCTCACGTGTAAGCGAACAACCGCACAATGTCATCGTCACCATTTTCATCTCCGTGTCAGTGCCTATATAGCGCCTCCGCCTTATGCATATTTACAATTCACATTGGACGGATCTAGAGTAGGAAGGTCTCGGGGGTGCATATTATAATTTAAAAGATCCACAATATGAAGACTTAAGAGGATGGGTCACTTCTGTCCATCTTCGGAGAACAACCTCTGAAGAAGCCTTCTTTCCGAAAAGACAAAAAAAAACAGATTCTATTTGTTAAGTCTTCATTTCATGTTGTTGGTCTTTTAAATATAAACTTCGTTGATTGCGACTGGTGTCTACTTATTTCGCTCTCATCGGTGCTTTCAGTTTTCGGTTGCCATTGCTAGTTATAAACTGGTCGTCAATCTGCACTGACGCTAATCCTCTCAGAAATCGAATCATTCGGCTGTATAGCCCTACTTCACGAAATTTTGATAATTTCCTTACACCCTTTCGGAAGCCCTGCTTCATTTTTGAATTGCCCGACCATACCTATCGAAACTAACATTCTACTTCCTAGATCCGCCCGTTTTCTTCTAGATGTTTTCATTTGTCGGATTTGATAATAGGGGGAGGACTGATACTATCTCGTGTTGCATTGATATTTCTAAGTTGTTCATCTGTACTACTGTAACGTACGTATCATAAGTATCGTTGTTATATTTGCCTGATGATTTCGTGTTTAAAACCGTATTCAGTACATTTTCAAGCATATATTATACGTGTTGTTTTCAGCTGAACTAAGTCGAAAAGCTGTAATTTCTTAATCCTTCTTTTCTGCATTTAAATGTCATTGATGTATATACGTGTTCATTGCCATCATGTTGCCTTCGAAGCTACATAGCCTCTTCTTCGACTGACCTGTAAACCTCGACTGAGTGGTGGCTGATTCGGGCTTGAGTTCGGTTCCGTCCGATACGGTCCAACGGATGGATAATCTCTGCGAGTATATGGAATTGTTTAGCAAGCTAAGATACGATAAGATTATCTTTTACTCTCCACCCATTTCCGTGGTACGCGGAGGGAAAGATGATTTCGTTAACAAACATATCGAGAGAAAGATAAAAACGTTTTAATAACTTACAAGGTTATTTACAATATAAACAGATGTAGTGTACTATTTACAATCTACCGACTACAGGAGGGATCTATATACATCGAAACCATCTTTGATTAATTTTGCTTATAGGAAATTTTTATGACGTCACCTGTAGCCCGAATCAGTCGCCGTTGAATGAGTCGTTATAGACAGTCACCGACGAATCGGGTTCGAGTCCCACATTTTTTAGCGATGTTTACATGTTTATATATATCTATATATATTTGTGTGTTTGTATCGTTGCAGTGCGCATTTCTATCAATCATATTGAATATAGTAATAATGGGTGTAGTGATATTTCGTTTAATCATTCCGTTCACTCCGTCGAGACCGTAAGATTGAGTTTGAAATATATGAAATCGTTCAACGGAATCATCGCGATCGTAAAGCTTAGCGTTCTTATCTCACTTTTACCTTTTTGACGTTGCAGGCCGTCTACGGAAGGGGCGTGGTCGTTCGCGAATACCGGAGTAACCCAATCTATTGGGATATTAGCGTTTGGTACGTAGTATTTACTGTGGTAACTTTACCTAGTCCAATGGGAACTCATGAAACCAGCTATTCCACCAGATGGCGTAACGAACAGTAGACCGTCCGTTGTCAAAATTAGTTAATTTTCATTGCGCATAGAACTGGATTTCTAGACTCTCAAATCCATATTATATGACAGCACCCACCAAGAAAAACTATAAATATACAAATAATGAATTCATTTTTTGTTCAGATATCGGTATAGATTTCGTGAATAGTTGATTCATTTAAGAGAAAAGTTCATTCAGTTTTCATTGAAATGTAGAAGAAATCGAACGCGGATAACCGAGTTACGACTAGCGAACCTGGCGGATCCTCACCTGCCATAAGTGGAATCCTCGATTGCCACAGTTCATTTAGTTTTTATTGAAATGTAGAAGAAACCGTACGGAACAGAGAATCCCGAAATAGGGCAGTTCTATTGGATATAACAATATCATTTGCAAAAAGGGCACATTTCCACAACTGCCTCCTGCCCACAGCTTGGTACGATCCTGTAAACGAATTCATTGCAATTCTAACGAAACCAATAGTCGAACTCAAGAGCTGCGGTTTGATTGGACTGTTGCGGAATATAATTTTCACTTTTTCTACTTACAGCGTTCATGTGCCATCACAATTCGTTTCTGATTTACGATTCTCTGGAAATGAAGACCGAAGAACGATTCGGCATCGTGACGCACGCGTCTGTCATATTCGCTATGGTTTGTACGCTGATCTTAGGCGTCACCGGTTACGCGACATTTACTGGGTTCTCTCAGGGTATGTACGCGCCGAGAACTGGAAACGAATGGGATTTTTTTTTGGAATTCGCGCCCCATCCCAAATACTAGAATAAAAGGCACCACGTTAACGCGAATCCGAATTTCGATATTCGAATCGTATTCTGTTTGGTATTTAATTACACGATCTGGCTGGCGAACGGGAACTCCGATCGCCCTTCAGAAATCCACTAGATACACTTGTAATCTCGTGTTTTGTCACCCAAATGCCTGAGCCTACGACTCGTAAGTCGACAGATTGCTGGTTCGAGTCCCGCATATTCGAAGCGGAGCAATAGTTTTTTCTCCGCGAACAATGAGGGTGATATGGTGGCTGATGCGCGCTTAAAACTAAAAGCAACAGTTTTTAAAAGACATTTCTCCTTTTTGATAAATTTGAAATTTTAATGGCTCGATTCCCCCATCGAAGGATAACGTTTTCATGATTGTTTAAGTAATACATGTGTACAACTTCATGACATACGCGCTCTCCTAAATACCCGCAGAAAAGATATAACCGTAAATCTATTGTTTTCATGTCGTGAATCGTACTGACGATTTCGATGTGTTTCGTGTTGACGATTTTTCTCACTGTATTCATTAACAGGTGATTTACTAGAGAATTACTGTCGTAACGACGATCTGATGAACGCGATTAGGATCATATTTGCGTTAACAATCATGCTGACCTATCCGATTGAGTGTTTTGTCGTAAGAGAGGTAAGATTTTCACTAGAATACGCAGCCTCTCTGATCGTTATTATTCCCATCTCTAACGTTAACACCGCGGCGATCGGGGATTCCGTTTGTGGCAAGCGAGGATCCACCAGGTGCGCTAAGTGCGCATTAGGACAACGATGCTGGATTTCTTCTCGGATTCAATTAAAATCCGGCCATCATTTCTAGAACCCTATGGATGACCTATAAATGCTGCTCAAGAATAACGCCGTTTTCCGATGTCAGTGGCTTAAATGTGGTTAACAATTTTACGACTGAGTGAAAAGAAATTTCAAATGAAATTTAAATTTATCTACACTCATCACCTCAACGAGAGGTATACAGAGGCAGTCATCAAGACTTATTAACAATTATAAAACATATGATATGATATGATATGATATGATATATGATATGATATACAAAATTGTCCTTTTGATGCGCTCGCCATCTAGCGGGAGAGCTGGTCGCACGATATTCAGTAAATGATTCAAATACACTCTTTCTTCTTTCTCTGTTCATTTTTAGGTAGTTGAAAATTCGCTATTCGTAAATAACACTCAACCGGCTCCGCTGAAACGTCACGTTATCATCACCCTAATCGTCGTGACCTTGACCGTCGTCGTTTCCATGGCAACCGATTGTCTCAGCATCGTTCTTCAGTTGAACGTAAGCGATATTTAATTAATCGATTAATTATTCGACGATTAGATTTAGATTTTATCACGTTACGTTCATTCCTTGAAGACTTTAAATACATACACAACGAGTGTTCTGGCAACGTTACTGTGGCAATCGAGGATTCGATTAAAATCGAATCAATTCTGGATTTCGACGAGTAGAATTGTACATTACTCGTTCAGAAAGCTCATTTGATTATATTTGGATTCGGCAGTTTGAAAATGCACAAGTTGATTTGAAATGAACAAGTTTTGACAATTTTTTCCGCCATCTGTATATCCAGACTTATGTATCGTGATTATTTCTCATAAAAAAGAAATATTTCTTTGACAGTAACGTTTATTATCATTATTACATAAGATCAACTGCTAATTGTGCCATCTGTAAAAACGATATGTTAATCCAGTGTCTGTCATATAAGATAACCTATATATTACAGACAATTCATTTCAATAATCTCTTTATTGTACTGAATACACCCTCTCGGGTCGAGATGTACGGAGTGACATTTACAAAATAGTATTTACAAACCATATACATTTTACACTAGTATAAGAATAAATAGAACAACAGCATTTTCTTGTCAGTTACCAGAGTTTAAAATTTCAAAACCTTTCGAGATTTTTTTTATGAATGAGAAGGTTTTTGACGCATGGATTAAAATGATTGTCGTTTATATATAGTAGCTACAACTCTGATACGAGTCGCTGCGGTTAACGCTATATTTTGTTTGATCTATTACAGGGAGTGCTGGCCGCGGCGCCGCTAGCCTATATCATTCCGCCGTTGTGCGTGATGCGGCTTCAACAAGACGCCATTTTCTCTCTGAAGAACGTTCCGTGTATTGTCGTGTGCGTGTTCGGCATACTGGTGATGGTGTGCGGGTTCGCGATGACCGTCGTCGATCTGGTCGACGGCATTACGTGCAGTCACGGTAAAGAAATGGCCTACTGTCTCGACGCTAACACGAACGCATCGGTAATTCTCGACTCGTTAAACCGAACCGGCGCGACGTACGGAGCCTCGTGAGCGCGCGGCGCCGATCAAGCTTTAAACATCGATCAAAATTAAATACCCCCTCTCTCCAGTAAAAACCGAAACCGTAATTTATTTTGCGATATATATTACTGTCTTCTGATTAGCGTTTAAGGATCTTCTTCTATATTGGAAACAAAATTACGGCGACGCGGGTGACGGCCAGTGCTGGACTTTGTGACGTCACAGTATCTGAGTGTTGTGATTTTTCCACGTGCTATGTTAAATCGAAATATATTTAATGTTTAAAACATAAAACGTTATTTTCATAAACATTGTAAATATAATTATATACATATATAATGTTAATTCCTTATTGATGAACAAATTATTAGTAAAATGACATTAACTGTGGACGCCCTCTAGCGTTCATGAGTCAAGTTTATTTTGTTGTGTTAAGCTGTTAAGTATTCTATTTAGTAGTTTTGATTGATCTCTACCGGTTTTGAAAATGCGTATTCTACTGACGCGTACGATTCGGCCAGGATTTATATGCTCTACCTATTCCGGATATAGAGCATAATCTTGTTTTCGTCGTAGTTAACGTTGAATTCTATATGAAGAATATCATTTCTGTCCTAATTTTCTGTATTGGTTGTATCAACTCACGCGCCTGCCTTAAAAACCTTTGATATAAAAGGACTGACGTTCTGTATTTTAAATTTTAAGAAACTCGTGCGTTATCAGTTTACAAATCAGGCTCCGATATGCATTGAATCGGAATGCAACTAGCATTAGATTCTTTGTTGTACTCTGAAACGAATTTTCTAATAGGTTTGGAAGTCTGTAATCTACTAATGCTGATAGCTTGCGATCTACAACCTGAAACCACCGTTCACCATTTTGTTGTAAATGAATCCTAGACGATCAGTAAAAATGTCTGGTGTTTGAATAGTTCATTCTCAATTGAAATATCTCAAGCCTTGGACACATGCGAAGTCTGGACAAACAGTTTTGAAATGTGTGCTAGTAAAATGTCTACAAAGTACCGAACACAAGTGAACAAAGCAAAATTGGCCCGATAAAATATATCGGATATTTGAGGGTTTTGGTTCCAGGCTGTAGGTGGATATCTCGTTATTAAAGTACCTGTTCTCAGATTCGTTCTCATTCCAACAGCAGCTCCGGCATTTTTGAAAGTGAAATATTTTACGAGGTTATGTAAATGCTCTATACAATTGAATCCATGTTTTCTGTGTTTACTTTGATGTTCTGTAGACGAATAGTTTCTGTATAGAGAAAAATGTAAGAAATATAGGATAAAATAAAGTTTCTAATACAATATGTGCATTGTAAACTTCAGTTCTGTAGGCAAACGGATTGTGGCACAATCTGACACGAACAAAATTCGATGATAATAATAATACAATCGAAATGCACTCTCGTTTTCTAAACGAGCGTGTAATTACAGCTTATTAGCAATGCAAGTCCGACCAGGATCCAGTCTCATGAAAAAGTAAAACTCAATTGATGTATTTGCTATTGGTTACTTCGTGTTTTGAATGAGGACAACATCAATTCCAACGTTAATTGATTTATGCTTAAACTTTTTCGAGAAGCCTTGAGTGATATTACAGTCATGTCTCAAGTCGATACGGCGAAGTCGCGATGATATCCAGGTTGATAAGTCTTCTATTCATAAGCTGTTGTCTGGGCGATTTTACGACTTTCACGACTCTCACGAGTCTTTTCCTCGTCTGTCAGTTTCCGCGTGTGGAAGTTTTTGCCGGAAGTTCTTGTTAACTATGGCGTATATGAAGAAGTTAATACAAGAATTAAGCACGGTAGTCAAGCCACCTATCGTATAGAAAATCGGCCAGAGGACAGAAATCTTCGTAGCGTATCTGACTATCTCAATGAAGACGTTCGGGAACTCGAGGATTATGAACGCCGTACAAACGTATATGACGGTGACCGTTGCTTTCGTTTGGGAGTTGCCTTTCGCGCTGCCGCCAGGCGTCGCCGTGGCCGATGGGTTTAGAAGCGATAGCCGATGCCTCCTGTTAGCGAACAGCCAGATTAGCATGGACGCATCGGCTAACAGAGTCAGGAATACGGGCACCAGCGTGTTGATGACGCGTAACTGAATGATCGGGAAGTAAAGTAAAACTTTGCGCGAACTTTTCATTAACGAGAAAGCCGGGGTGATGCAATAATCGTCGAACGGGTTTATCTCGAAGGCGAGCGACCACAGGCAAATATGCGAGACGAAAAATATGACGGTCATCCATACGCTGGATAGCATCAAACGGCGTGAGGTCAAAACTATCGGCGCTTTCAACGGGTAAACGATAATGAACAGGCGTTCGAGTTGCACGAGAACCGTCATCCAGTTACGAACGGCGACGAGAGTTGTTTTCGGTACGACCAAAACGCGGAAAGCGCCAGGGAATATCTGATAGGGATTACGGTTGAAGACGTAGCGACCGTAAACGATGCGAAACGTGACGTAGAGCACTGGGCCCGACAGCAGCACGGTCACCAGGAACCCGGCGTCGACCATCGCCAGTAACCACAGCGCGTAAACCGATCGATGAGCTCTACGCAGACGACCCAATACGACGACCGTTAGAACGTTCAGGGCTAAACCGACGACGCTCATGAAACCGATACCGTAGACTTCGGTGTGAAAGCGAACGTAATACGCCGGGTTCGTGTCGGTACATGATGATCGATTATTGGTTGACGATGAACTGTTGTCGCCTATGATCGACTGGGCCATTGTTTATGTCATTTTCCTATTCGCACGTCGTGGATAACTGAAATACATACACCTAATCCAATCACAATGTTTAATAGCGAATTCTAAATCGGATTGATTAAATCATTAAGCTGATTTATATCATCCTATTGAGTAGCAATCCACTCCGATTCGACTTCGGAGGTTTTGAAATCGATAATACATACATGGTAGATGAAACACTCTCTGTCCGTGCTACAGAATCCCACAATATGGAACAAAAAATGAGTTCGAAATGTTTCCTCGAATAAATGATTTATTTCACCGAGTTTAATGTACATGTTTGTATTCCTGAAGATGACTATTAGAATATAGTCGAAACGTTGACTAGACTAAACTTTAGTCAAAGAAAAACGCCGGGCTGTATTATTTCTACTATTAGTTTTGCGATTTCTCTTACTATCGTTTCAATGCGGACAAAAAGTCCATTCGTTGTTTTCTTTTGTGATTACCCTGCTCATTCAAGTGTCAGTTTGCCTAAAAATACATCCTCCCCGGCAGGGATTCGAACCTGATGGTATCGAGGTTGCCGCGGTACGAAACCCTGCCACACTAGACCGAGCGCGCAGCTTACATGATGCCATCATTAGCATATCAGATATTCCGTTTTATTCTAGCCTGGGCTTTCCCATTTATAGTTTTTTCCATGAAATTTACCTCAGCGAGTACACAACTAGCAATCTGATAGGTGCCGCGAGTTTTCCTGCGGCAAAGTGCACATGTACGTGCGCACACGGTCTAGTGTGGCAGGGGTTCGTGCGGCGTGGCTGAGTGTAGCGATGCCATGAGGTTTGAATCCCTGCCGTTGGACGATGCTATGATACTGTTGTTTTTCCATTGACAATCTCATTCACCTGATGAAGCTGCTATGCGTGTGCGAAAGCTCGTGTGCCAGTCGTAGTAATACTCGTCTCGTGATCAACACGGACCAAAGTGTTTCTCGTCACTCTCGTCAGCAGCAGATCGTGGGGCCTTATGGTACTTCCGTTATACCATGAAACCTGAGCACAATATTGTTAGAGGCACCTTGTCGAAAATGATACTTTGTTGTTAAAAACAGCACATTCTGTTAAACAAAGCAAGAATTTGGAATAGGAATCTTTTGCCTGGGCACAGCTTGGACGTGGTAGGTTGATATGTAATGTCAATTCTACAAACTGCGAAGTCCACGAATATTTTATACATGAACAACAAAAAGTATTTTGTAGACGATTTTATTTGAGGTCAGTTTGAAGTTCTTTTTTTATTATTCGTATCTACAAACTAAAAACAATTTAAGTTCCCTATTACAGGTCGCAATTCCACATCCAACTTTCGACGCCGATTTCCAAGAATCCTAGATGATGAAATTAATAAAATATCACTGCCTGTGACAGAAAGGGTAGCACCAGTTAAAAGGCAGAGGTCGGGTCCACCGAAAATACCAATATATATACATGCACCTTTAAGTTATTTTACTATATCGGAATATTTTTTACGGTTAACCGCCGATCACACAACTAGTATATATGTACTTCGATTTCAAAATCAAACCCCCTTTTTCGTTCCCGGCAGGTGTGTGTGGTGGGTTTGTAAGATACACCAAATAAAAACAAATCAAACGAAATCTACCAATTAATTAGATAATAGGGTCAATCCATAGTTAAAGATAAAAAAAGAAAGAAAAATTTTTTTACCATAGATGTGGATTGTGCGCAGTATTTGGCATTTCCCGGACAACCTTTTAGCATATAGTTGGTTTTCGTCGACCAGGCTTTAACAGCCACTCTCATCAGATTCCTGTTGGCGATCACCTCGCTGACCATGTACAGGTTTTCGGGGTATAGGTAAGCGTGCGACGAAGATTCCATGCTGCAATAATTGGCGTGTGCTTTAGCCTTTTTCGCCAAATCGCTCGACCATTCCTTTGAAGGCACAAAAAATGTGTTTATCGTTAGCATGAAAATAGCGACACAAATTTGAAAATATCTCGGGTAGTGCTGAACACATGAAGTCTAAAAGATCAGTTTTCGAAAGTGTGCTGATAGATGTCTAATGTCTGGTGTTTGTAGTTCTTTTTTAATTAAACATGTCTCAGGCGAAGAACTGAACACATGCGAAGTGTTGGACGATCAGAAATTAGAATAATAGTGATGAAATATCTAATTATGTCTGGGCGCAGGGTCCGGGCATGAAAGCAGATGTAGGAATGACACCAAAACAGATTGTAGTCCTTAGTTTCATCTGTGTTTTTCATTCAAGATCAAAATATTCACTTACGATTCCAGTCGATATTTTGTCGTGTTCAGCAATGGCTGTTGATCTCAGTTCACCGGCCGCGGCCACTCCCAAAAATACCAACAATAACGAAGCGCTAAGATACATCATCTGTAATTTACAAATATGGTAATACCTGATATGAGTATGATTGCTTCTCCGCCAGATGGTGCTAGTAGTCAGCAGGTCGTCTGCAGATTCGATTAAAACCTATTCTTATTTTCTCATATTCAATGAATTACGAACAACAGCAATATTATATATAACCTTGAAGCTCAACGCACACGACACGGAAACAAAACAGGCTTGATTTCGGAAAAGTTGTTCCCGAAACCGGGTTTCTCGTTTCTCGTAAAGGCTCACAGTCAAGGAAACGCTCGAAAACACGTTTCTGTGTCCTGTTTCAGTGTGTCCCTGCGTCGTAGGCGTTGGGCTTTAGATCAATCACCAGGCATTAATTGATAAAAATCAATTGAAAATGAACTGAATTTTCATCGACCAACTCTGAAACGGCTCGCTGTCGAAAAGAAAATCCCAATACTCACGACTCTTCACGGTGCAGACGAATGAGTTCGATGAGCGATGATGACATCTAGGAATGTATTTATACGCTGTAGAATCAGATCCCGATAAAACCGGGCTGGTTCATGAGGTGATCAACTTCATGTTACACGCAATGATACCTCAGTTTATCGCGTCCATATCCGTTTCGACAACGTGTCTGAGAGACAGACATAGCACGTGCAAACTTTTCCGATCGTTCCCTGCAATTGGGTAGCAGCTTTTACGCCGGGTGTTAGGACAGTAAATATTTCAGAGGTGACAGAATAAGAAGAATGTTCTTCTATTGCGAGGATTTGAGTCGAAAAGATAACTATAGTATATCTACGTATATACGGGAAAAGTGGTCAAGGAAAAGTTTTGAAATACACACAAACTTTGGTAAAATACATAACCTTCGGTAAAATACCTCTATTTATCTTTAAATTACGTTCAAAACGTCGAACATCGTCACGCGACACTGTCACCTTGTAACGGAAGGTGACGGGTTTAGAGGGGATGGGAATGGTCAGGCGGCTCAGCCCTACGTACCTGTATACTTGCGGCGGTTAAGATTTTTAAAACCTGGCTCAAGTAAGTTACACGAATAGAGGCAATACGTTCCTTGTCATTTTTTTCTAATGCTCAGAAAATGATTCACTTTTTCGATTTATAAGCACCCGACTTTACCTGTGAAGTCGTGAGGAGCTATACACCTAAACGTATCCGTTGCCCCAGTCGACGCAGATACCTGTCGACGTGGAAAAGAAAGACTTGGTAGATGTTGGCTACAGAACTAGGTTGGTCTCTGAAACTGGTCTCAAATCTAAGCCATGACTATAACGTATGCAATTCGGGTCAGGGGGTGGTTGCACAGTTGTGGCTTAAGTCCAATAGTGGTCTTATAAATTTCAAGTCTGGTCTTGAATTGTTACATTGGCTACAGAACTAAGTTGGTCTTAGACTGGTTTTAAGTCTAAGCCGTGACTATGCAACCGGCCCCTGGCCTGTAACCAGAGACCGAATCGTCGTGAAGTTTTGATTTTAAACTTTGCACATCTTTGAGCCCACGATGCAGAGAAACACAGGAAGAGAGACAGCAAAACGTCTCCCGCGTTTCCCCGTGTTGACACGTTTACGATAATTATCATTAATAATTTCATTTCCACAATAAATTACAACATGTCATAAAGAAATATACGAAAATATAAAAATATGAAACATTTTAATATAATGTGGAGGAGATTAGATGAAGCCAATGAAGGCTTATATAAACTCTAATCCCCTGGCACACACCGATTCGCACAACCTCATACACACATGCAGTCATACACCTTCACCCAACATACACACAAGAAACAAGAAACTTAGTTTCCGAAACAACGTTTCCGAGATCTAACACGTTTGTTTCCGTAGTTTGATGTTTCCGCGTTCCACCGCCGGGCGAGGATCGAGAAACATGGTTTTGGGAAACAACGTTGATTCCGTGTTTCCGCGTTTCATTGCACCGTGTGCGTTGGGTTAAATAAACCCGCGCACTAGTCGCAACTAGACCGTTGATTGGTGATCGTTCTGAACGAAGGGACGACGCACACTCGTCTCGTGGCGTCTCTGAACCTCGCGTTCGTTAAACAATAGATGAAAAAGTTGCCGCACGAATCGACGATAGTCAACAACAGCGCCAATTTACGAAACACCATTTTCGTTTCGACGCTGAGAAATTTCGTATCGACGCGAAATAAAACGAGTAAACGATCGACGCTACCGGGCATCTCGCAGACGAAAAAGAAAATAACGACGATCGTGACCATTTTGAGTATTTGTTTACTCTGCTGTGCGCTCTGAGTCGACGTCCTCGACATCGTGGTCGCGTTGACGAATTTGCCGCGTTGCTTTTTCGCCGATTTCAAAGCTGTCATCAACAAACAGTTTGAGACGATTACTCCCACGATGGGGAGCACGACGCCACCTATTGTGAATGAATATCGGTCAGGTACGGCGTATTTTTGTTTGATTTCGGGTTCTAGCAACGTTTTCCCCTCTAAGACGTAGGCGTATTGACCAGGTTTTAGGCAACGCCAACGCCACAGGGACGGGGATCTATCGGGAGCTATGAAATGCCAGAACAAGCCGAAGCTCCCGAGCCCGAATACGACCACGACTACGACGACAATTTTAGTCTTGAGGATGTTTTGGTGCGTGAAGGGAAACCGGACGGCCAGAAATCGCTCGACGCTGACCAGCACGACGGTCCAGTTGCGCAAAAGCAGCAACGGGAAAAAGAACGGCAGAGTTACCGTCGAAATGTCCCAGCCGAACGTCCAGTCGTCGAAACGAAATAAAGCCTCGCCTAGCGTGTGATGGACGCGTACTATACGAACGGGGTACATGAAGAACATGTCCAGCGAGAACAGCAAATCAAAAACGGCCAGGATTTTGATACCGCGGTATGCGCTCGAGTTGTCCAACTGTCGCAGAACGACTAGCGTAAGGATATTGACGACGATGGCGATGGCGCAAACCGGGAAAATTACGAAAGCGAAGAGGTAGAAACTGAAGCGTGTGTACCATGTTATCGGCGGAATATCGTCACTAGTGCACGGTCTGCTGCTGCTGGTACTGCTGCTTGTCGTATTCATTTAACTGCCAATTAATCAAGCACCCTGGTAACTAAACCTTACCAGGTATCAGATTTTAGTAACACATATCTTATATAGCTAATAATCCAAATAGCGATAGAGGAATCAAATATTTTTCCTTTCCATGAGATAACCTGAATGATATTTGGACTGAATTTTCAGATGGATGGATTTCCCAATTAAACTCGTTTTTTTCACATGCAATTCCGCGTTTTTGCTAAGTGCATGTTGTAGTTGTAGGGTGTTATTTCATTTCAAATTTAACTCATTAGTTAGGATAGATTTTCTTCGATAATCATTATTCTACTCGTTCCAACATCTTCCATCACATCTACATAATGCGTTGTCCCTAGCTCCTGTCAGACTCCGTATCGAGTTTTAGATCAGAAAACTTTGAGAATCAGGGAACTCGGTAGCGTGTTGAGACTGCTGTAAATATTTCACCGAGTTGAGAATCAGGGAACTCGGTAGCGTTGAGACTGCTGTAAATATTTCACCGAGTTGAGAATCAGGGAACTCGGAATAGAGTGGAAATAGGTTTTTCTCAAATGAGTTAAACATAAACAACATAAAGTGGTTTATAAACGATTTTTATTTGAAGTTACTATTCAGGTAGCTTCTATTAATTATTCGTATTTACAAACTAAATACGATTTTAACCATTTATCACACGTTGCGACTCCACATCCAACTTTCGATGCCGATTTCCAAGAATCCTAAATGATAAAATGAATACAATTTCATTGTCTCGAGTTAAGTTATTACGATTTAGTTATCTATGAATTCGACCAGTTCATTTTCAATATTTTAGCTCTGGGTCAAATCTGCATATGCACAATCGTGGCGGAACTGGATCCTGAATATTTTCAACGATTTAAAAGAAAAAAAAAACAATTCTACAATCAATACCTTTGTTACTGATCGTACGCAGTATTTGGCATTTCCCGGACAACCTTTTAGCATATTGTTGGTTTTCGTCGACCAAGCTTTAACAGCCGCTCTCATCAGATTCCTGACGGCGATCTCCTCGCTGACCATGTACAGGTTTTCCGCCTCGTCGTTACGGTACGATTCCATCGATGACTCGAATCCGCATATATTGGCGTGCGCTTTCGCCCGTTTCGCCAAATCGTTCGACCATTCCTATTTAAGAAACAAAACGCGTTACGATCGTTAGTAAGAATATATGCCAAGCCTAAACGACAAAAAATTACGTATTGATTTCCATACGAAACCTTGTTAGTTGTTTAAATTATAATGTAATTTCTGAACGCGAAATTAATTAATTCATTCATTATTTTGAATATGGTCGACATACGCAGCCTGGAACCAGGCGTTCTCTTTAGTCTGGACGTTCAATCTCTTAATAACAATCAATGTCTGGTGTTTGTAGTTCATATTCAAGCTCATGAAGTATGGTGATAACATCGCGAGATTCGTAATAAATATCTGAATAGGGGGCCAGGTAGCTAGCTACATGATGCTAACATGAGTAGAAAAAACGCACGAGATTCACTTACGATTCCAGCCGATATTTTGTCGTGTTCAGCAATGGCTGTTGATCTCAGTTCACCGGCCGCGGCCACTCCCAAAAATACCAACAATAACGAAGCGCTAAGATACATCATCTGTAATCGACAATAATAGTGGGGAGAATTCTAAGTATTTCTTTACTTAGTCACTAGTGTCGCTAGTGTGCGGTGGGATACCAACTACTGTGACAATAGAGGATACCGCGTAAGCATCCACCAGGTGTCGCTAGCGTGCAGGAACTAGTTCTATAAATGAACGTAAACGATCTAGACACGATTTTTAAAAACCAGTTTATCTTGATCGAGAACTAAATTTTGATCAATAATGTTTCCTACATCCTCGCTTGCCAGGGTTTGATTGCCTCCCGCCGCCGAAGTTCACGCCAACACAAACCAAGCTGGCCGCAATTCATTCATTGATTCCACTCAGGGGCCATCGGTCTAACATATATTAAGCTTCTCAGAAGCGTTCCAAGATTCCTAAGGCGGACAGGTTGCCGTTCAGCGGCCACCAGTCTATACACATCTAGCCAATAAGATGCGTTGTATTGGTTGAGCGAATCCACCGGTGAAAAACAACGCATCTGATTGGCTTAATGCAATCAATCCCTGGCAAGCGAGGTTGATATCCTCCTCTGAGGCACGCTGTCAGATATACATTCAAATACTTACGATTCTTTACGGTGCAGACGAGTGAATTCGATGAACAATGATGACATTCAGACGCGTATTTATATCTAGATTCTGATTAAACGTCACGATCAAGCTGATGTTACATGCAATGATAGCTCGGTTATCGGGTTCATATCCGTCTGGATATGGTCTACCAGTGAGTGATAGGACGCGCAAACGCATCTGGCCCATTCCCAAAATCTTAGCAAGCCAGACTAAGTTTGTAGCGGTCGCGTTGTAACGAAAAAAAGATATAGTTCCTCGAGAAAAGCACCATTATCATGTCAATAAATCAACAAAGATTGCAGATATATATCTGATACAGATGATAGTATTGATTTAATATCCACGTTATTATTAAGTTTTGTATGTTCTATATATCTGTATTGTAATTATATTAAAATCAATATTATCTTTATCTTTTAATCCTAACCTTTCATTTCACCCAGCACTAGCCATTTGGACTTTGTTCCTTTTGTGACGTACCTTTGGTAAACATCTATTTTTATCTTTACTCTCACCCGATAATGATTGACGAACTTGTTTTTATTTCTGTTTGCATAGCCATACGGGGTGACATTGAAGCATGATTGAATTAACGCATACATAGTATTGCGTAATCATGAACCCAACCGGACAACTTTATTCGCAAAACAATGGTTTTTCAAAAAGATGGGCTACTGATGTTCTGTCATTGATCGAATTTAAACAACAGGGTTATACAGACATCCTGGATATAGGCTGCGGTACCGGAGAAGTCACTAACGTGTTACTGAACCAAATCAATAATGTTGAAAAGATTATTGCTTTCGATAAGGTAAATATATATATAAAGGCTCAATTCTAAGAGACATTTAAAAAAACTAAGAGAGTATATAGTGACGTTTAAACATGAAAGATGTGAATGACTCACAGCTAAATTTTCCACTCACGGCTATCAAATATTCTATTTCAGAACGAATCAATGATTGAATTGGCTCGATCAGAAAATTCGAATCCCAAAATTGAATATCTAGTCGCTGATGTGACCAAACCCGAATCGTTCAGACCGGAGTGGCGACAGAAGTTTGATTTGATAACTTCATTTCTAGTCATCCACTGGACTCCGAATCAGTATTCGAATTTAGAAACGATGAAATCTCTACTTGCTCCGAACGGTGAAGTCATCCTGTTGATGTCAACAACATCGTCCATCGTCAGTATGTCCGAATTGGTAACAAACTTGGAAAAATGGTCCCCTTATTTTCAGGTATGAAACTAAAGCAGTTATGGATACTTGTAACTGCCCAGAAGACACTGATATTCCCAAAATCCCCGCATTAACCCCAGATCCCAGTCTTTCCTGGCTCCGTTACTTGGGAGCCTAATACTAAAGGTTTCTGACTAAACTGGTCATAAAAGAAACTATACATATAACTTTTATAATTTTTCAGGGATTCACTCCGGAATGGATATACGAACCGGGCTGGGAGGAATATACTGAATGGAGATATCCTGATGAAGTTACCGGATATCGACGAATGGCTGAATCGTTGGGGTTCACCGTTAAACAATGCACGAACAATTCTATCGATTATGTATACCCGGATCTACAATCTGTAAAAGGTTAGTGTTGGGAAACCTCCCCAGTCAGTCTCGAACTTAACGAGGAACAAGAAAAAAAATGAGTAGAACAAACGATCGTTTGTGTTTTGTGGTGCGACGCTGCAAGGGATGGAAGGGGAGTGAATATGTAGCCCATTGAATATGATCCACAAGCCTGGACTGGTTATGTCCGGAAATAACGTTATCAATCGATTTCAGATGCCTACAGGACGTATCTACCGCAGGCAAAGCGAATTCCCGAAGCGAAAATATCCGAAATCATCGACGACGCCATGGACGTTTTCTTGACGAAATTCCCACTGGATGAAAATGGAAAGTCGCATATGATTGGCGACGCGTTTGTTATGCATTTGCAAAACAACTCATAGATACGATCCACCATCCGGTACTGGTGTGGCAAGCGAGGATCCACCAGGTGCGCTAGCGTGTACTCGAACAACGATGCCGTATGTTTTGCACACATTCAATTAAACTCTATCCGTTTGTTCTCAAATTATAGTGAAATACTTGCGTTTGAGTTTTACTTGAACTTATCGTTAACGAAGTTGGTATACGACTTTCTGCGATAGACACGAATGGTACGGATCTAAAAACATTATTCAATATTTACTTCATTCAATGTCATTTAATCGTGTAACGTATTTAGTAGTAAGCATTGAAATTTTACACAATAAACATTTCGCAAATCTGGTGAAATTGTATTAGATTTATGAGAGGGTTGGTTTTCACTTGTTATTCGATGACATATTGTAACGTTGTGTTATTTAGATCATACAATCCCTATACCCAGTTTGCCATGGGTTGCTACTATCACTTAACCGATCAATTCGTCTGTTTGATGACATATGTCATCCACGTCTATATTCTACCTTTAACTTTGATAATTGTATCAAATTCTGTGATAATAATTCAGTTATTCAGAGGCTCTAAAATGGTTTCGTCCGATCAGAAAACTACAAAATCGCAACGAACAACAATAATGCTTGTAACAGTTTCACTAGCATTCGCAATATTTACACTTCCATCCACTATAACTATTCCTACCAATATCGTTGCATCAAAAAGAATTCATTTTAGACATATTCAGTAAAATGTTGTTGTATAACTAAGACCTTCAGCCATACCACACCAGACAGACGCGTGATTTATTGATTATCATTTGTTCTAAAATGATAAGTTTATTTTATTGAAGAGGTCCATAGAACTGTCCAGTGGTTTACGCTACAACTTCACAACTCGATTCACTTCAATCCTACTTTCTCGTTCTTAATAACTTGATAACTGTCATTCTCTTGATTATCATTATATTTTTCCACTTTTTTCATTTTCGTATGAAACAATCTTTCTCGCATGAAATGGGACTAACTAACTGCTTCTAAACGGCTCGCTAATGCTGACAAAAATATAACAATCCATCCGAACTCATAGTTCTTATCTATGTATTGTCTATCATATTTTAAAGTTGATTATCACTGAAGAAACACCGTTCGCGTACGTGTCTGCTGACTCACAACAAAATATTGACTCGCTTTAAATCAATAATTTACTAGTAAAACGAATACCCCTTGACCGATTTACTTGAAATTTACGTCAGATGTACCAAATGCAGGTACCTATTAACCCCCGGAAGGGATTTCTTATTGTTGACTTAGTTCACCCACCAGGGGGCGTTTGTTCAGACTACTTATTAGGAGATGCCACTCAGACAGCAAAGTAGTATCCTGCCCTCAAGAAGACGTAGTCAAACCGGTGTCTCCTACCTACAAGGGATTGAAAATCATTAACATTGCGATACTAGATGAAAGGCCACTTCAATTTCAAAGATGCACTTCGCCGATATTCAGATTCTTTTCGGCGAAATATTCCCGCATTTGCGCGGCAAAATTTTGCATTCGCCAAAGCTCGAGTAGCGACCCGCGCTCTTTGAAAAAGTTCCGCTTTCGTTCAAATTGGCTAACGGGCAACACGTAATGGCGCTTAGAACCGTCTTTCAATACCTGTTCGTAGTTATAGGTTAACGCGTATTCGGTATTATCGATCGTCACGGCCCCGCTGTCGTATTTCCTCAGCGAAATTCGCAACACCGCCGCACCGTCGACCCACTGTATACGATATCGCTGGCGACTGTAAAAGTTACCCAAAGAAAACGCGACGAACGTGTCGGCGTCTCGGTTCCAGAGCATCGGCTGCAGCACGTGCGCGTGCGACCCGACGACCACGTTGACGCCTAATCTCGAGAAGATGTTCAACCAACGCGTCTGGCGCGAGGACTCGCATTCCTGGTATTCCTTACCCCAGTGAACGTACGCTATCATCTGATCGACGTTCTTGACAGCTGCAAACGATACGTCCCGTTCGATCGCCGCCTCGTCCAGCACGTTCACGATGTAAGGCAACGGGAACGAACTGAAGCTATTGTACGCGTCGGTATAGAACAAAATGGCGATTTGTATACTGCGTTTAGTTAGAATCAGCGGCGAATTCTTTTTCCTGTCGCGTTCGTTTAGAAACGTACCCGAACGTCGAATGCGAAGGGAATCGAGGGTTTTGATTGTGCTTTCTACTCCGTCGGTTTTTCGATCGAAAGCGTGGTTGTTCGCAGTCGACAGCGCGTCGAAGCCGACATCTCTCAGGGCTCGAGGTAGCGCCGCCGGACCGCTGAAACGTGGGAAGCCGGTGTAAGGTTTATGACCGATTGGCAATTCCAAGTTGCCGATTGTGAAATCGGTAGCATTCAGTATATGCCGCATGTACCTGGAAAAATTAATTCTATGTAAATTACTGAAATAAAGAATCTCACAATAAGAATAGTAACTAAAATTCCGAAATTTGCCAAATTTCGGAATTTTAGTTACTATTCTTATTGAAGCTCAAAGATGGTCCTTGAGCTACTAGTTTATTTCGACTTCTACTTGATCCCAATAGTCATCTTCAGGATTATGGGAATGAAGTCAAAACGTTGAAATAACCTATGGTAGGTCAAGGAAATATTTTGGACTGGCTCTATTTCTTATAGTGGCATTTCACATTATCGTTACAACACGTGCACTGTGTTTCATCAATGGGTACTAAGTATATTATTCACTGTGGCAAGTGAGGATCCGCCAGGTGTTCTAGCGTGCAGTAGGACATCAACTACCGGTACAGTGACATGATTCCATATTATGATTCCACATATTCCATAAGTCGTCATCCACAAAAAAAGCATCGAAGATCTCTCTGTCCGTGATGATACTGTGCTCAAATAGTGCCATGTACCCGTCGTCTTTGGTACAGTTTTATCACACAAGAAGATCGTAGAAATGCCGTTTTCACAATTATACGACACGTTTTTAGTACGGTAATGATACATTGGCACGGTTTGGTGACGTTAAACTGTACCAAAAATGTACCGAAATTTTACCAGTGAACCGTAAAATGGAAAAAGTGTTATACCTGAACGAGTAGTCAAAATTGTAGAGTCCAGTTTTGTTGTTGAATGCAGCTTTCTGTAACGTATCGTGTCCCATTATATCTCCTGTGAACTGTAGAGTCACTGTTTGATAACGACCATAGTGATTGCGACGCCTTCTCAACATCAGGGTGTAATACACAACAACCAATATCAACAGTATAAAACCTGCTCCTACAAGTCTCTTTATTCTGAAACAAAAAAATTACTCAGTGATCCATCTCAGACTTGTTACATTTCTGTTTTTGTCCATCGGAAAAATTAGAACCCCCGTGAAGCTGGCTCCCAGTTCCCGGTTCCCGGTTTGGCTCCCGATTCAAAACCATTGAATCGGGAGCCGAATCGGGAACCGGGAGCCGGCTACGGGTTCGGCTCCCGATTCAAAATGTGAAGCTGGCTACTTATTCGATTCGACTCTATTGCGGACAGCAGGTAAACATAATTGCATAACTATGTCTGCTGATATGAGTTGACCGCAACCTTGTCCTCGGCCACCAGGCTAATCGAGACGTCTGTATTAACACCATGCGTGTGACGATTGCCTCCCGATTCAAAACCATTTTGAATCGGGAGCAGAATCGGGAACCGGGAACCGGGAGCCAGCTTCACGGGGTGAAATTAGATGGGTGTCCATGAGGTGAGGACAAGTTTCGACTTTCAAGTTTAGTGAAAATTTTACATAAATCTTACAAAATTATACATATAGTAGGTTTTGATTGTGTGGCTATTCGACTACGGGGAATGAACTACCTTAATGAACTTGGTGAATATGTTGTTTACCTACTGATCATGACTCCTATGCGACTTGCACGACTTGCATCGACTGATCTGTAAAGCTTGAAGGCGTATAGGGATACACCAGCAGCGCTAGAACAGCTGCAGATGTTTTATAATGAACCTAACACAGAATACAGGACTTTCGCGAGTGACAGCTTGTGGGCCGCCGCCTGTTTAACAACAGGGAACCTTATTGGGTAATATTGGGTAATAGACCAGGAGCCACGGACATTTTATTCATAGGAAGAGAGAAAAATTGTTTAACATGCCCAATTTGTAGGAAACCACCCGAGTAACAACGAATGACGTTGCTGCCGGGTCATAGCCTGTACCTTTGGCCTAGGCGAGCCCCTAAAAGGGGGGTAAAATTTATTTTCAAGTAGCCTTATACACATGGAAGTAAATAATGTAAGTTTCATTCATTTCTCGCTATCTTTGAATAACTTTATTTTCAGCCCCCCCCCCCAAAAAAAATGCCACTGTTTAGGCCCCGGTACAGAAAAAAACTGCTGTCATGCTGAAAAATGATATACCTACATTCATTTCTATGATTATCGATTAAATTATGCATTTCTAATGATCTTTGAATAAAGATAAATTTTACCCCCCTTTTAGGGGCCCGCCCTAGGCCAAAGGTACAGGTTATGACCCGGCAGCAACGTCATTCGTTGTTACTCGGGTGGTTTCCTACAAATTGGGCATGTTAAACAATTTTTCTCTCTTCCTATGAATAAAATGTCCGTGGCTCCTGGTCTCCACAATCCCAACGTTCTTTTGGTAAAGATCAATGATCATCAACCAGAGCATAGTTGTAGTACAATAGCCACACTTAAACGTGGTGAACGGACGATAAGATAAAAAAACCCACTGGTTGGGTCTTATGCCTTATCTTATGGTTGGGTTTTTATCTTATCAACCACAGCAACTTGTTGAGATCCCCGCATGAGACCTGCAAGGCCCTCCCAAAATTATCCAAAGCCCTGCTTCAACTTTCAGAATTCGAGCCCATTTATACAAATCTATCTTGCTGGTACGTTCGTCAAAATAACTACTTCGTAGAAAACAATGATTAATTATTTGCATCTCTTCCTAGAATTGATATTTTGATTGGCATCTCTTACTAGATATTTCAATTCTTGAGAGGACTGAATTCTAGTGAGATGATTTATGATAGGGAAGTTAATGATATTCTAGAATATTGAATTTTGTTAGATTGTGCCAGGATGATAGATTCAGCTTTTATATGTTCATATGTTCCCCTACTCGTTACACCTGTTATCATTCCATTGTGACCACATTCTCAGTGTCAAGAACCTGCGGACTGTGGTAGCTCTTCATCTTCACAGATCTATTGTTTAAAAAATAATTTTTCAATCATATTTTCGTTGTTGATTTTTCAATATGGTCGGTATTTCAGATTGGATTAAACAAATTTGTTCTCAGAAGGATGCTGGCGTTGAGCAGTGGCATTAACAAGGTTAGGGTTATATAACTGTAACTGGGATCTTGAAACGGTCGCTGGTTGTTATGATGCCAATATTATTATATCGTTATGCAAGAAGGACCTAGATATTGAAGATTTAACTATGCTACGCCGATGTGTCGGGCAGAACGCTTCTGTACATCTCCAGAGATCTGTTCGAAAAAAAGAATATCCTTTTTCAACGGATTTACGTTTTTAATTCTTAACGCGAGCCTCTTGATTTCGATATGTTGATACATGGACATAAGAAAATCCCACAATTGGAAAAATATCGATCGTTTCATTGATCATCGGATTTTCAGTCAGCGAATGAACTAGGAATGTCTAGACTAGTTATTTATACTCCAATATATCTCTCGATAATGCGCATAAACCATTGCTAAATAGAACGATCATTTCAATTTGTGTCATATGCATTAGAAATCATCTATGAATTTATGTACCAGTATCTATGACTCTGGCGCACATTAACGTCCCCTATTTATCCGTCAGCTGCGGCTAATTTCATATTTGTCTGTACATCGTAACAATCGGAACGTACGATTTCAGCCAGGATCATATAGAAAGAGAATCTCGATGCGGGAGTATGGGGGCACATACTGAATTTTACTGAATTCTAATTTTTTAATTCTAACGTGTCGCGCTAGTGGAGCGAAACTGTTGATCCTTTCCCTGCTGTAGATATCCTGTGCGTTAGGTAAGTTTCCATCTTAGCTGAGATAGCTCATTTTGCGATATCCAGGTAAGCTCCAATTGCTCGAATCATAATTGTATATTTTACCCTGCGAGATAGGTCACTTGATGCGTTTTGCCGCTTTGGAAAATCTTAAGTAGCTGAATAGTAAATGAAACGGGTAAATAAATTAATTATGATAAACGAATGAATTGATAGCATATAAAACTATCATTTTAGAGAATGTTTCGTCGCTATAAGAAGTTACTAGCCATCTGCGCGTTGCTCGTGGTCGCGTATTACGTCATCTACCGAAGATCTCCGGCGATGGTTTCCGATGATGCCCGAACACCGCCGAAGACGATATCGATGGTATTTACGGGTGACATCATGGCGCACCGGAACATAACGCGATCGGTGTTCGACGAGAAAACTCAAACTTACGATTACAACCCAATATTCAGGTAACTTTATTTCAATGTAACTGAATGTTTCAACTGAAGTTTTGAACACATGTGAAGTGTGGACGATCAGTTTTTGAAAATGCGCTGAATGTGATAAAATGTCTAATGTCTGGTGTTTGTAGTTCATTTTCAATTAAAAAATGTCTTAAGTGAAGTTTTAAACAAAAGAGTTAAGCGTGGACGATCAGTCTTTGAAAGTAAGCAGATAAAATGCCTAATATCTGGTGTTTGAAGTTCATGTTCGATTAAAAATGTCTCAGGTGAAGTTTTGAACACAAGTGTGAATGATCAGGTCTTGAAAGTGTGCTGATAAGATGTCTAATATTTGGTGTTTGTAGTTCGTTTTCAATTAGAAATGTCTCGGGTGAAGCACTCAACTTAATTAATCTTTAACTGAAATTACGAACTCATTATTTTACCTGTTTTTAGTTACAATGCTCTATTTGCAGCGAAAACCCGTAATTTATGAAAAAATAATCGGCTACTACTTCTCGTCTTAATCTTAACGTAAATATTTGGCATCATCTGTTTAAGGTACGTGAAAAGCAGATTATCAAGCGCAGACTTCGCGATCGGCAATCTTGAATGTACAGTCGGTTCTTCTCCGGATGCGGACTGGGTGGACGGCCACTTTGCGATGGTCGTGCCTCCGTCGTTCATCGAAGCTTTACGTAACGCCGGATTCGACGTGCTGGTTACGGCAAACAATCACGCAAACGATATCGGAAAAGCGGGTATCGTCAAAACGAGCGAAACTCTAGACGAATTCGGCATCAGACACACGGGAGCGTTCGTCGACGGTGACGCGCGTCGGAGACTCTCACCGTTAATTCTCGAAAAGGACGGGTTCCGTATCGCGCTGCTGGCGTTCACCAGACACGTACCGTCCGAGTTTAAAATGGAACCGCCGACCGAAATGAACTATCTCGAAGAAACGACTATTCGTCGCGAGGTGGAACGCGCTAAAAACATGAACGTCGACCAGATCATCGCCTTCGTGCATTGGGGTAAAGAATTCCAAGAACACCCCGATTACTATCGGCAAAAATTGTGGTTTAAATTTTTCAAAGAACTCGGCGTGAATATAGTGATCGGGTCTCACCCTCACGTGCTACAACCGATGGTTTGGGATAAAAAGGACGACTCCTTGGTCGTGTATTCGTTGGGTAATTTCTTAGCCGATATGAAATACAAGATTATTTCGCTGAGAGGTGCGGCCATTTTTCGTCTGGTTCTGGAAAAGTGCGCAGACGGCAAAGTATCGATTAAAACGGCCGACTACGATTTGACTTTCATTCAAAAACGAATGACCGAGAACGAAGAAACGTCGTACGTCATTCTACCGATCGACGACTTCGAAAATAACGCGAGTTTTTTCAGCGATTTGAAAACGAAAAACGATTACCTGCTTCGTTCGGCTTCGGATTTGAGACGATTGATGGCCGCCGAAACGAAGGGAATCTACGAATCGTGTCGCGGGAATAGTCGACGCGGAAGTCTCGAGTTCGAATCGCAGTACTTGCGCATGAATTCAACGGCGCCGCCTGTTAGAATATATCCATCGATCTATTCGGAAAACCCGGAGGAGTCGATTGCTCCGTAGCCGGCCTGACCTTCACCCAGCCCTGGCAGTGGTTGTCTCCACACAGTGATTGGTAAATCAGACACACTAAAGCCAGGCGTAGGTCGACCTTGCGCCCCCACTTGTAAGTCAGTTGCGATGTGATTTCCAGCGACTGTGTGCGACTAGTTGCTCCCAGTCGCAAGAGCGCGTAGATCGGTTGCGACGGTCGCGTCGCCTAGCAGAAAGTAGAACATGTGCGACTCATTGCGACTGGCGTCGCTGGCAGTCGCAACCCGTCAAGGTAGCGTAGGTCGGTTGGTCGTTGCGACGCGATCGTCGCTGGTGGTCGCAGTGAGTCGCGTCGCATTCAGTCGCAAGCCGTCGCAAGGCCGACCTACGCCCGGCTTAAGGTTCTTGGTGAAGGCCGACCCTGCTCCGCGCGTGTTTGGTTCATCTTTTCATTGTTACTATTATTTAATGTATGATGCACAGTCTTAGGAGATAATTATTCTTCTAAAATAAAGATCTCGTATTCGATTGTCATTTGATTTCAATGATTTTTCAGAAAAATTACAATTCTTATCAGCAAGCTTTCGCTCTGGTGCTGAGTGCAAAGTGGAATCGCTTTGTGGACCTACAATTTCGTCTGTCTGTCACGCTGACTGATTTGACACCATGGATGGCTCCGAATACAATTTTTCAAATATCAATCTAGAAAGACACTGACCTGAATGGACTGGATAAAGGCAAAGCGACAACCGTCGGTATCGATACGGTTCTTTTGAACATGAATCTTTCGGCCACACGCACCCATCGTGCGGCCGGATCCCGACCCGTCCTAACCAACGATTAATTCATCTGTACCCCAGGTTTCAAACGACACTTGAGACATTTCTTTTCAAAGTATGTTTCTGGAGAGAGAATTATATCATAACAACAGGGCCTATCCTCTAAAGTGGTTCAGCTGAGCCTCGACGATCTCATGGAATTACGAGCACCCAGGGCGAACTTCGGTTATCAGAGTTACGACTATTGTCGAACTAAACGAAAACGAATGTCCGTTAGTCGGTGGTCCGGAGATGGTCGACCATGCAATTGACTTAAATGATTATTGCAGTATCTATATACGGGGTACAGCAGTTTAGTAACTAAAACTAACAGATTTGTCATAAAGAGTGAGACTTAAATGATTATTTCAGTATCTTTATACGGGGTACAGCAGTTTACTAACTAAAACTAACTTTGCGCCTAATTATTCATGAGTTTGATTATTCTTACATAAATTAGCAGCATTTTTTGGTTACTCTGTCTCTGCCTACGTACGACTCTTACTCTTAGGCCATTTAGACCGAAGAGCATTCGAGATTAATCGTCACGTTTGAGCACGACTGCTCTGTTGAACTGAATCATCATTCATGAACATGTAGACCGGAAATAAATCGGAGTTACGCATGCGCAACGAAGCACCGACCTGGTGTGAAAAAAAATTCGCGGCTTCGCATCCAGGACTCTGAGCACTGTCTCTATTATACTCCTGACTTCTGAATGATTACTGTGGAGAAGATAAAACTACCCCGGCCCCGATTCCCAATCAAAAAGTGTTCATTCCTTCAAGTGTCGATTCTTTACACGTATTGCATTATAGCATATATCTATATATATATATATCTATATGATGCAATAGTTGGGTCCAAAAAGTTCGGCTTCCTTACTTGTACCTTCGATTTCTGTTGCAGTCGTCACATTTGCTCCCTCACCGATAATCATCTAATTTTTCTGACTTTATAAACGTCTTTCCGACCCATAATTCGGGCAGTTCGCTTAGTATTAGACACTATTACCACCAGTGGCCCACGAGAGCAGTTTGTGTGAATTTGGCGGGCATATTTTTAACCGATCGCCCGCTCCGCTAGCCATGAGGCTTGCGTGAGGGTAAAAATACTATCTATTAATATTCTGACACTCAATACACTTTTTTCCTTACACTTTCTAAACTTCCTTCCGCGAAGTGACGTCTAAGGCTGGCTTCATGTCGACGCCTAGACCAACGCAACCGGCCGGATAATCGCCGATTAGCGCCACATAACCTCAGCGTTTTAAAACTTCGATACATTTTCACACTTCAAAAGAAAAGATGCCATTGACCGTAATTCAAGAATGGCCAGTGACCTACCTGCAATACCTTTTGAAATCATTCCCCAAAGCTTTTGTTATCGGCGATGCAACCAATCACCGGCTACGAATTTTAAGGGGGTCAGTTAAAAACTGGTGGGCGCTCCTACAAGTTGTCATTACACTTGGAAATTCTACACGGCGAAGAAGTCTCTGTCGCTGGATATTGCTGAGATAGGACACGTTTTAGAAAAAGAGAATTTTCGTTAGATTGTAACAAACGCAGCTGAGCTGATAAACTATTTGTTATTAATACAACTGGATTTTGGCAACAGGACACGGAATTTAAAAATGACTTTAAAATTGACTCTTAAATAAAAGGATTACATTTTCAAAGTGCTGCTTCATCCGCGTAACAAGGTTGCTGTAAGGTAGGTGGAACATTTATTTAAAATTAGCGGTCGAAATTATGTTTTATAGGTTTAGATTTAGGAAAAAATAGTTGCACTTTAGGTTAGGGTTAGGTTAGGTTTGATTAACAGGTACCGATACCCAGTATTACAGCTTCATGGAAGATACAACAGACTCGCCTTCTGATGAAAAAAAGAGCGGTCCGAATTGAATAAGGTAGGACATATTTCAGCGTGGACTTATCAACTAGAGTTGATACGTCCATGATTTCAGTGAGAAGAAAAAGACCCCCCGGGCCACAGAAGATCGAACCCGAAGTTGAATGATGATGACAGAGTGGCTTGAAAAAATTCAGGTGCGACTTGTATGACATGTCTAATAGTTCTTGTAGATAAATAGAATTGATAGAATTTATGTTAGTTCTAACTAGTTATTTGACCCCCCAATTAAAACATAATTTCAACTGTTAATTCTTAGGTATTTTGAATATATATCACAATTATCCAACCCCCACCCCCCCCCCCCCCCACCGTCACCCCTCCCCTTAAAACGAAACTTCCGCGATTTTGTGGGTTAAGCGTGACTTTGGTAGGATGAGGAATTGACGATTTGGACTTGACAACTTTTTTCTACATAATAGAAACTACATAAACGTTAACACATGTAGAGCTAGGTGGTTGGACTATTAACCCCCCAAAAATACGCACAGAAACAGTGATACAAATATAAAACAATAGACAAATATACACTTATATAATATTACACATTAAAATGATAGAATTAAATTTTTAACGCGCCATTTTATTTTGAAGTAATCTCGCACCATTTTTTCGAAGTCTCATCTCGCGCCATTTTATTTTTCATCTAACGCCATTTTGTTTGGAGGTAATCTCGCGCCATTTTATTTGGAGGTAATCTCGCGCCATTTTATTTGTCTTTTTGCGCATCCCAGATACATCACTTATTGTGTTGTTCTGTAATTTATCATATGTCAACTCACTCAGTTATGTATTGTAATATGTATTGTATTGTGTATTGTACCATGTATTATATTATGTATTGTATTATGTATTGTACCATATATTGTAATATGTATTGTACCATGTATTGTATTATGTATTGTAATATGTATTGTATTATGTATATGTAATTACTCTTCTCACTTGGTTCTCTCTAATTAGAGTCAGTCTGCCTATAAATACTGATTAGTAGCGAAAGCTTGTGCGTCAAATAAACCTATATTGTATACTTATACTTGTCTCATTATAATTATTCTAAACCCGGTTTATACCCCAGGCTCCTCTACGGAATAAGGGAACATCTTGTTTTAATTCCTGATTCGGACCCACTGTCGTAGCCTTCGTCAGTGGACACAGGACAACTCGGGCTGGATTCGAACCCTTGAAAGCAGCAGGCCCATTTTTCTTGGACAATGAGAAAATCTTCTAAGACTAAGATTCGATTTTCAGCCTTCTTTGACGAAGAGAACTTCGAATGTCAGTTAGTCGGAACCATAGTCCGGAAATAGTTCGGAAATAAAGCGCATTCGGTTATTAGTTCCGACCACTAGTCGACTAGATACGAGAACTGATTTGGCCCTTACTGAGGAACTAGGATTCTGACCCGGCGGACACGAACATCAGCCAGGAACAAGATAGTCCCGACCAGTCTGACCAGTGTGTGGTCGGCGGGTGAGAGAGGATTTACGTACAAGGCAAGCAACATCTGAGCCTCGCTTGGAAGATCTCAACTGAAGGCGCTGCGATGCACTAATCTCGGTAAGTGGACTTTATTAGAATATCATGACACTGAACGCAGACGCGAATTTTCACACAAGGTCCATATTGAATGGGACAGGCAACCAGTCTAGCGCAGAATTAGACCGGCGACCAGTCTACCATATCAGGCTGATCCTCGCTTGCCACAAGTGAAATCCTCAATAGCCACAGTAGACAGCGCAGTTCTTTTGGGATTCGAACCCAAGCGAACGGAGCACCGTCTAATCTTTTCAGTTCTCTACTCTGCAGTCAGAAAATGTAAGGAATTCAACACCAGATTTTACAGCTTTTTGTGCCGTTTTCGCCGAGAAGTCGATCTTAATAGCCAGTAATTGTACGGACGTAAGTTTCGACCGCGAATTGAAATCGATTCACGGCGAACTTCTGCTGATTGAGGCATAAATACGCGAAAATAGTCTGGGTTTAATTCGTTCAGTTATAGTAACAGCGACGTCACGTAGGCCTCAAAAAATAAACAAAAGCGGTTTCATTTTTGTCGTAGACCGAAATTTGCTCCATTGTTTTTGAGACGGTATTTGAAATTTAGGGGATTGGTTTTGCCTCGTTTAATGAGAAATTTGATAAAGTGAAAGATATGTAAATACACAATTCTTTTTTGTTCATTGCACAAAACAACATAAACATTGAAGTTAAATTTGAAGTTTCTATTTCAACATAGCTTGATAGGATGTCAGGTGACCAAGCTAAAGTCAGTTTTCATAGTAAATACAATGTATATCTTGTTCAGGATCGGCGCAAGTGATCCATTTTTAGGTAGGCCCTATTTGAAGGATCCATCAAAAATTCTTGGACTGACTAAAGTTTTAGCAAAATCCCTTATTATTATGTATCTTACCTTAGCTGTAATCCCTCAAATGGGGTCGTCTCAGAGAGTAGAGATATCATTTTCTTAATTAAATCAAGTTTCTTACCTTTCAAGGGTCTTAAAATCATTTTGCTTTCACAAGTCAATTTAAGCCTACAATTGCTAGGCCGTTCGAATACCCCAACGAAGCCTTCACCAATTCCCCCTGATTGACTGAACAAATTCTAGATTTAGATCTAGGCCTAGTTTTATTAGAACTTCTAAAATTTCAATTATCTCGCAAAAATTATCCCAGCGCTCAAAATTCACTTTCTGTGGCAGCCGCGACGCTGGAAGAATAAAGAAAGATGGAGGCGTCGAGCGGAGGGAGCCATATTCCGAAGATCATGGTTTTTCGGCCAACGATGGACGAATTTAAAGACTTCACTAAATACATCGGTTACATCGAGTCGTGCGGTGGACACAAAGCAGGTGTCTGTAAAGTAAGTTTTCTTTCAGGCGGGTTAAGATTAAGACCGGTTTTAACTCGAACCCTCGGGCAAAGTCAGGTCTTGGATGTAAGAGCAGTTGTAAGACCATCTTAATTCTATTGGATAGAAACATCAGGCTAGATGCTGTCTAAGACCATGGCTAATTGATTCGTAGAATAGCAGTGTTAACTGGGTTTAGAATAAATAACAAGTCGAGTAGTATTTTAAAGATTAACTATTTAGGTAAACTATTCTATAGATAGTTAACTTAGGCCTATATAGGGCTAGTACTACTTGTCTCGTTATTCATGGCTTATCGAACAACTTAAGACCAGTTTAGGACCATCTAAAGCCCATCTAACTTAAGACCAGTCTAAACTCATTTTGGTTCTATAACCAATCTAATATCTGTAAATCAGTCTTTAAGTTCATTTTGGTTCTTATAACCGATCCAACAACTTAAGACCAGTCTTTAGATTGAAGTCAAGACCACTTTTAGACTTGTGAACAGTTTTAAATTAACCCCTGGGGTTAAATACATTTCCAAATTGCAATTAATTTCAACCTAAGATATAGAAATTTCAAGTCAGAAGTAACTTTGATTTTTGCAGGTGATCCCGCCGAAAGAATGGAAGCCTCGACGAGAGAGATACGATAAATTGGACATGATGATCCCGGCGCCGATCTCTCAGATGATTTCCGGAACGAAGGGTTTATATCAACAGTTCAATATACAGAAAAAACCGATACACGTTCAAGACTTCGAACAGTTGGCGTATGATATCAAGTAAGTGAAGCATCCTCTCTCCTTCACATTAACGCCCTCTGGTGTTTAAATCTGATGACATCATGAGACTCTGTTACAGTACACAGTCCTAGTAGACACATCCTCCATCACAGGGATTTGAACCTGATGACATCGTGAGACTCTGTACATTACAGTACAAACCCCTGCCTTAGTGGACACATCCTCCCTCACAGGGATTTGAACTTGATGACATCATGAGACTGTGTACATCACAGTACAAACCCCTGTCCTAGTAGACACATCCTCCATCGCAGGGATTTGAACTTGATGACATCATGTGACTCTGTCACAGTACAAACCCCTGTCCTAGTAGACACATCCACCATCGCAGGGATTTGAACCTGATGACGTCATGAGACTCTGACACAATACAAACCCCTGCCTTAGTAGACACATCCTCCATCACAGGGATTTGAACTTGATGACATCATGAGACTCTGTCACAGTACAAACCTCTGTCCTAGTAGACACATCCTCCCTCACAGGGATTTGAACCTGATGACATCATGAGACTTGTCACATTCTTCTCAGACAGGGATTTGAACTGAATCGCATCAGTTTAACAATTTTTCTCCTTAACTTAAATTTAAATTTAAATTTTTAAATTTAAAAACTGTTTAAACTTAAATTTTCGTATTTGTGAATTGTTAAAGGTATATGACGCCGTATCACGACGATCAGGAGGAACTGGAGCGCAATTACTGGAAGAATATCACGTATAACTCACCGATTTACGGTGCCGATTTATCCGGGTCACTTTACGATACCGATCAAAATATATGGAATATTAATAAACTAGGTATGTACTGCGGCAAGTGAGGATCCACCAGGTGTTCCTAGTATGACTGCGAAAGGTGTTAGAAACTCCTTTAATTGAGCAAAATGTCAGAAACTCCTTTGAAACATCAATTTTTAGATGCTTTGAACATGAATGGCTTCATTAGACTTATTCAGTTTATTTTGAAGCAGGAATTTTTTGTCACCTTATTGAGCGGTTATCAAGTTAAGTGTCGTGTCAAGGAAGAATATTTGCTTATTAATCCACAAAATCGAGAGTTTACCGAGATCAGCAGGACTGATTAAGGAGGAGTCTGCTGTGATCAGGATATAAAAGTGATGCAAACGCTTCCTCGAAAACTGAAATTATCTCCTTTAAAACTCCTTGAAATGAAAACTCTTCATAACCAGGAATGACTGATCTGTAGGGGACCCTGTAATGATTGATCTGTAGGGACCCTGTATATCCAGGAATGACTGATCTGTTGGGACCCTGTATATCCAGGAATGACTGATCTGTTGGGACCCTGTATATCCAGGAATGACTGATCTGTTGGGACCCTGTATATCCAGGAATGACCGATCTGTAGGGACCCTGTATATCCAGGAATGGCTGATCTGTTGGGACCCTGTATATCCAGGAATGACTGATCTGTAGGGACCCTGTATATCCAGGAATGACTGATCTGTAGGGACCCTGTATATCCAGGAATGACTGCTCTGTAGGGACCCTGTATATCCAAGAATGACTGATCTGTATAGACCTTCGCTGGGGGTAACTTGAAATTCGATGATTTTCACAAAAACTAAAAACAGTAAAACTGGGTCCAGAACTGAGGAAACAGTTCCGAATTCACGAGTTGATGATTGTTATTAATTGTTTTAGGTACGATACTGGATTTGGTTCAGGATAATTACGGAGTTAAAATCGAAGGTGTCAACACGGCGTATTTATATTTCGGAATGTGGAAGGCGACGTTCCCGTGGCACACCGAGGACATGGACCTATACAGCATCAACTATCTGCATTTCGGCGCGCCGAAATCGTGGTACGCGATCCCGCCTGAACACGGAAAACGCTTTGAACGTTTAGCCGCAGGTAAATGATAATGATAATGATGATAATTATAATGATTTACTGCAGTACTGGGTCCAGTTTCACGAATAAGTTTGAGCCTAAAACGGTTAAGTTTGAATTGTTGTCCTCATTGAAAACGTGAAGTAACTAATAGCGATTACACCAAAAATTTGAGTTTAACTTTTTTGTGAAACTGGGCCCTGTTCAAATCAGATATCGTAATGCATCCTCTAACTCTAAGATATGGCTACTCGCAGTCTACTGTACCATTTACAACTCTGATATCACTTAGAATCTGACGAATGATTTGAAAATATTTGCACTGTGATTTTATCAATTAGAAAATCTATTCATCGAAACGTTATTACGAATTAATGTAAATTTCAATTTTGTGTGTAGGATTTTTTCCGACGAGCGCGAAGACTTGCAGCGCTTTTTTGCGGCACAAAATGTCGATCATCTCGCCGAGTATACTGAAACAATACTCGATACCGTTTAACAAGGTTAGTTACGACGTAAGCCACTAGGGGTAGGTGGAGTGGCGATTTAAAAAAGCGAATTCTTTCATTGTAATACGAGCCTCGAAACACTTGTCCGATCGACCGGGTCAAGTTTATTCTTATAAGGACAAGTAGGCTATGATTATCACTCGTCCACCGGGTTTGTGTAGCTTTTTCCCAATCGATACTACGAATGATTGTGCCGCCAATCGGACTGCCCTTGTAGGGCTAGAGAAATTTCAGATATGCTTGACCCCCAGGCAAGACGGTGTCTTTCATTCCTTAGATCGGACCCCGTAATAGAGTATGGATTCAAAATCTTGAGAAAAAATGTGGCCCTTGAATTTACGAATCTATATTTTCTTTTGTAGATTACGCAATATGAAAATGAATTCATGATAACATTTCCGTTTGGTTATCATTCCGGTTACAATCACGGTTTCAATTGTGCAGAATCGACGAACTTCGCGACGCTTCGCTGGATCGAGTACGGAAAACGATGTACTATGGTACGTATTATGTATAATACTCTTTAGTCGACTACACCTTCCCAGCAGTCCCAACACGCTACCGAGTTCCCTGATTCTCAACCTGGTGAAATATTTACAGCAGTCCCAACGCTACCGAGTTCCCTGATTCTCAACTCGGTGAAATATTTACAGCAGTCTCAACACGCTACCGAGTTCCCTGATTCTCAACTCTGAAATATTTACAGCAGTCCCAACACGCTACCGAGTTCCCTGATTCTCAACTCGGTAAAATATTTACAGCAGTCCCAACACGCTACCGAGTTCCCTGATTCTCAACTCGGTGATATATTTACAGCAGTCCCAATGCTACAGAGTTCCCTGATTCTCAACTCGGTGAAATATTTACAGCAGTCCCAACACGCTACCGAGTTCCCTGATTCTCAACCCGGTGAAATATTTACAGCAGTCCCAACACGCTACCGAGTTCCCTGATTCTCAACCCGGTGAAATATTTACAGCAGTCCCGACACGCTACCGAGTTCCCTGATTCTCAACTCGGTGAAATATTTACAGCAGTCCCGACACGCTACCGAGTTCCCTGATTCTCAACTCGGTGAAATATTTACAGCAGTCTCAACACGCTACCGAGTTCCCTGATTCTCAACTCTGTGAAATATTCACAGTCTAGAATTAGGTGGATTCGTACCAGAATTCTATGTTTTGTTACCTAAATTCAAAAACGTGATTTGATTTCGTCGAATTTTCAGTGTAAATGTAAGAAAGACCATGTGAATATCAGTATGGATAGTTTCGTGAAGAAGTTTCAGCCAGATTTGTACGACAGCTGGAAATCCGGCAAAGACGTGCGCCCACATCCCGAGGACGACCAATCAAAACTTTACAAGAAGAATCTCGTCGCCGCTGCTGCGGCTGCTGCTGCTGCTGCAGCCATTCCTGAACACACAGCTACCACCAGGTATGACAAATAATCGCCTGCCTTAACCCATTCAGTGCTGACTTATTGATACCTTAAAGTGCTGGGGATAATTTGAATATTTTGAAAAATTCCACCCTAGTGTTTTGAATAAAGGGAATACCACTGTAGTGGGTCTACACCGCAGTGCGGTGTATTGTTAGTTACTAATATTTCACTATGTTTGACTGGTGCTGCCATTTTTCAAGAGAGATAATTAGTAATTACCAATTACATCAATACACCGCAGTGCGGTGTACTAATAAAATCCATCACTGATTCATACACCGCACTGAAAGGGTTAAATCATTGTGGTGGTCGTTTACCCGGTATGGACCCTATCACAACTCCTTGAAAATATATATACTCCAGGAAACAGTGAAAGCAAGTCAAATAAAAGTTGTCCACGAACTTTTTTAACCCAACCAAAAACTGAAAACATTTCTGGGAGAAAATAGAAATTTTGTCTATTTCGATGAATTTTATTAACTCGTATTTTCTCGTGCAGTTCGACCGCCGAAATAAAATACGAACAAACGTCGTCGTCGTCCGCCGGGAACGACAATAAAACGGGTGGACTGAAGTTGAAGATTAAAATGGACAGTTTGAAAGCCGAAGTCGTCGAATCAACCGTCGATGAATTCTCGATGACGAACAACGCGAAGAAGAAAAAGAGAAAATCCGAAATGAAAAAGCCGAGCGGTAAGTGAGCCCTTATTACAAGTATATTTCACTGAGATCTGTTGTTACTTTGGAAATAGAGGATTCCACTTGCGGCGTGTACCTGCGCACCCGGTCTAGTGTGGAAGGGGTTCCTACCGTGCTGTGACTGTAGCAATGCCATCAGGTTCGAATCCCCGCCGATGCAGGATGGTCTTTCTTGACGTGGTGTCCGCAGTTCGGGGAAATAGGGAAAAACTCTAGAATTTTTGAATATTTGGGAATTTCGAGAAAATTTCTTCTAATCGGGGAAATATTTGGGAAATTCATTTACATTTCATGTATTGCATTTTGCGGAGGGCAACTTTCTTCGGCAATTTCCCTTGAGAATCATCTTTATCAACCAGTCACCACTAAAATATTGACTGTAGTTGTATGTCCAATGATGGTATCTGTTTATTTTTACGAAGGCCCCCATTTTCCATTTGGGAAAATTGAAAGATCGCCTATGAAATACTTGGGAAAAACTTGGTAATTGTGGGAACCATGTCTTCGATTGTCAAATCGATTATAACTATGAAAACTATCGAATTCGAATTGTTCTCTTACGTATTAATTTATTTCTAGGGAGCCTGTCTGCCGAAGAGGAGTCGATAGCGATCGACGTTTTAACGATCTCGCATGAAACCAAAACGGCAAGCAACCAATTAAAACGATTCCCGATTCACATACCTCGCTCGGACGAGGAATCGACGACCGGCTGCACCTGTCCGCGGATACCGGCGGCGAAGAAAAAGAGCAAGGGCAAAGTCATCGCGGCGGCGGCAGACGGCGAGGAAACGACGACGTGCGATTATTGTCGAACAGTAAACGTCGGACGGAGCAAATCTACGGCGACGAAACGTAAATCGACCGATTCTATCAGCGCCGGAGGCGGTAATGATGATTCAAAGGTTTCGTCGAGTCCGAAAAAATCAAAACTCGTGCCGTCAGACGCGGAGAAGAAATTGAAAAAAACGGTTTCGACTGCTTCCGCGTCGTCGCCGGGAAAAAAGAAGTCGTCGGAAAATTCCGATTCGAGTCGAGACACAAAATCGTCGTCGTTATTGAAACTCGAAACGACGAATAAAAAAACGCGGAAATTAGACGATGACGTTAAAGTTCAAACGGCAGCCGTACGAACGGACTCGAAATCGGAATCCGATTTTAAGAGCGACGTGGATTTAGCGGCTCAGTACGCGACGATGTCGGCGTGGAAGAAGAACGCTCACGAGGTTACCGTGCCAACGAACTTCACGTTCGACGCCGCGCGAGTCTACGCCGGTTTAGATACGCGCGACGACCTCGACGCGATCCGCTGCGGGTACGGCGAAGTCGACGCCGCGCCGCCGACCGGTCGCGCCGTCAAGTACGAATGCTTCTACTGCGGCATCCACGTGACGCCGATGCGCGCGTTGATCACGCAGCACGTCAAGCGCCACCTATACGGCTGCGCGAGCAAGTGTCGAGTGTGCGGTTTGGCGTTCAAGAGCGATTACATCCTGGCGATGCATGTCGAGGTGGCGCATCGTATCGGCGCCGCGTCGAAACACTCGTGCGTACGGTGCCACGCCAAGTTCCGAGACGCCGCTGAACATTACAAACACCTGAAATGGTGCGCGCCGGACATCGTCGACAAATCGATCGCGGCCATCTTGGATACGTTGTACGCGAAGTGTCGTTCTTCTTCAGCGGCGGAGATCGAACATTTTACTCGAGCGCCAAATGCCAAGTCGACGTTGCGGTGTAAATATTGCGCCGTGACGAAGATGTCGCCGAAAACGATGGCGGCGCACGTCGACAAGTCTCACCGTGCGGACGGCGCGATCGCGTGTCGGATATGTGGCGTTTATTTCTCGTCGTTCGACGCCGTCGAGCGCCACGTGTTCGCCGAGCATTACGCGCGGGGCGCCGCGTGCCCGTATTGCGATCGCGACGCCGGCTTGGACTCGGCGGCGGCGTTCGCGCGGCACACGCGCGTCGGCTGCTGGCGTAAACCGATTCTGGCGCGTTTATCGCAGTGCAACGTCGCGGCCGATTTTGCGGACGGCGTCGGTTTGCGCGAGGTCGCGTTGACCGATTTATACGCCGAGTTGAAACTGTCGAAGTTGATCGAGCCGAACTCGGGCTCGAGTGGATACCTGCTCAGCGGGCGTCTGTATAAATGCCTTTATTGCGCATATCGCGTCGTGTGCAAGGAGAACATCAAGCAGCACTTGACGGTGCACACGTCGGGCCGCGCGCACGCTTGCCGCGTCTGCGGCAAACACGCGTGGACGGACGCAGATTTGAAGAAGCATATTCTCGGCGCGCACTACGGCTTCGACGTCAGCATCAAACGGTGTCGTCTGTGCAACACGGGTTTTCACGACGCGTATTCGCTGCAGCAGCATCTGAAGGCGAAGACATCGCGCGATCGCGCGTCGGATTCGCGATGCGCATTTTTCACGGCGTTCGGCGGGGAGTTCTATTGCCGCGCGTGCAAAACGAACGAGGACATACAGACGTATCACGCGCACGAGTGCGACGCGTCGTCGGACGCCGGCGACGAACGCTTCGTCTACCGCTGCCCGAACTGTTACGCCAGCTACCGCAACGTGGCGAGCCTCGTCGGGCACTTGCGACGCGAGCGCTGTCGTCGCAAGTCGACAGCGGCGGCGCGCGTGCGTTTAAATGAGGCGTCGGCGCGATGGAAACTGAAGTGCATCGCGTGCAAGCAGATATTCGTGCGTCTGGCCGACTTTCTGAAACATGGGCACGCGCGCGCGCTCCGTGACAACGGACTCGAGGCGTTGGCGTCGACGCCGCCTGACGGCAAGGAATCGCCGGTCGTGTCGATCATGCGCGCTGTGCGCTGCGACGTGTGCGCACGTTCGTTCCAGTCGAAGTACCAGCTAGGCGTGCACGTCGCGTATAGGCACAGGGCAACCGCGCACACGGCCGCAGCCGCGTTTAAATGCGATCACTGCGGGAACTTGTTTGCGCGCGAACACCTACTGAAAATGCACGCCTCGTTGCGCCATAGCGGTACCGCGACTATACGCCACCGGCGCCATCGATGCCGCGTTTGTTACAAGGATTTCGCGTCGCGCGGTCAACTCGTCTCGCATGAGAATCTCAACTCGCTCTGTGGGCAGTTCGTCTGCGGCAAGTGCTACAAGGTGTTCGCGGCTAAACGCGCGCTCGAGCGCCACCTGTTGACCGCACACAAAATGACGGCGCACCGTTGCGCTGCGTGTCGCAAGGCGTTCACGTCGACGAAGATATTCATGCGCCATCAGAGATTGTGCGACAAGTCGACGAGAACGGCGGCGGGCAAGAAGGTCGCGGCGCCGCCGACGGCCGAAGTCAAGGTCGAATCGGAAATCGGAACGATCATCAAAGTCGAACCCGGAAAATCGTCGTCGTCGGACGAATCGGGAAAACCGTTCGTTTGCGACGTCTGTTCGAAGTCGTTCGCGAAAAAGTATTACCTGAAGCGACATCGGATTCGAGTGCACGACGTATCGTCATCGGACGCCATGACAACCGCGGCGAACTCGTCACCGGTCGAGTGTCGCGTCTGCCGCAAAACGTACAAAGGATCGAAGAACCTGGCGAAACACCAGCGGAAACATCACCCGGAATCGGTGTCCTAATAGCGGCCGCCGTTAACCCTTAACCTCTGCGGCTTATCGACGTTAGCAGACTGTTTTCAGAATTTTTCAGTCGAGTTCGAAGAATTAACGAATATATTGAAAGCGACTGTTTGGACCCTCGGTCTGTTACAACCCCTTTCAGTGCTGACTAATAAACTAGGTCCCGAGTGTTTAATTGTATTTTCAGTATTTATCGCGATGGAACGTATATCCCCTCGGTTCTAGTAGCGTTTATACGTTAAGCGTTTGAGTGGTAGCTACCGATATACGGAATATTTATTGCTTTGAAATTTGTTTTTTTCGTTCGTATATATATATAAATGATGTTTTACACGCGTGAGTTGTTTTATTTTAGATTTCTGAAAAATCATGTAGAGAGCGGGTTATTTTTTTGTAGCTAGACAGAACGATGATTATGGGAAGCGATTTGACCGGGCTTCGATAAAGGCGCGGGTTAGATTCAGAAAAATCCGGAAAAATGGATGTCAATGAAAACTATAAAGAAATGCACAAAAAAATCTGTGAAAAATCATGAAAGTTTGTCTAAATATTTTGATCACCTTTTCATGCCATGTGCTGTGCGTAACTCGGACTTAATGCGTGAGCTGGGTTAATAAAAAGAGATTTTATTCTAATCTGTTCGCATAGGTGGCCCCAGGAATTTTCATAGGGGGTTCGAATAAGCGTCAATCCAGTATCCATGCACAATGTCGGATGTTCGGTGGGCCTCCCCAAAAAAACTTTTTAAAAATTGGAGGCTTTAGAGACGTTTTCCAGGCTCTAAATGAATCATTTAGTTAAAAGACTGGTGAAATTGGCAAGAAAAATCTTGAACATTGAATACATATCAACTTGAGGAGTAAACTATCTCGAAAAGGGGTTGCGTCCGCTACCCCCGCACCCCCCCTGTGGGGACGCCTATGGTTCAGGTCGTGATCCTTGTGACCCTTAATGTTATTGTACTTCGACATGTTCGACACGAAAAAAGGTACGAGAAAATTGTAGAAAAATCCTGGTATTTCGTCGCGATTGAATGTAAACAAAAAGGCGATTGTCGGGATGTGAAAAAATGTGTTAAATTCCACATTTCGTCACTTAACTTGTCACTATTTTTCAAGTGTTAATTTGTATTTCTGATTCATTTATACGAAGCGCAAGTCATCATTTGGATAAGTCCTCTATATAGGGCCAACTACGGCGACTTACTTGCGAAAATGACCCCCCCCCCCCCACTAATAACCCCCCTCTCCTTTAACAACTATACCTCAGTCGATGACGTCAGTTCTTGCTGCTGCTGCTGCTGCTGCTGCTGTTTATTGAGCGCTCCTATCGTTTTCTGTGTATAATGCTATTATTTAATATATTTATATCGATATGCAACTGATCAGATATATGTACGTGCAGGGTTCTTATGGGTTTTGGAAATTTTTTCGTTATCGCTATGGAAATGTGGAAAATCAGAAAATGCTCTCAAAGTAGAATTTTCTTTTTGTTTTGAATTCAAGGCTATATACTTAGATGTCTCAAAGCCATAAACAATGCGAAAACACTTGGCCGATGATATTGATAATTGGCACATATTTACTTTGATTGGGCCTATATTACCTGTTGTAGGTTGGTGATGTGTAACTCAGGGGTACCGGTATGGAAAATTTATAATCTCGGGTGTGGAAAAAATTATGGAAAACGAAATCGGAAAACCCATAAGAACTTTGTCTGTAATGATAATTGTAAATATTGTTTCGCGAATGATGTAGAGTTATTTCTTTGTGTTTCATCACGAATTGCATTTTGCGGTTTTTCCACGCCTGTCACGCGGTTCCACAGTTATGAGTTATCAATCAGGGTCCAGGGGATTCTCTGTGTATCGTCACAATAATGACATAACGTTTCACAAATGTCAGTGCAATTGCGTACTACTACTGTAATGCTTAATTTATATGAAAAAATGGCCGATTTTGCGTACAGGGAGGGGGTGAACAGTCAAAATTCATGCGTACGTAATGAATGAATGAACCCAGATTGTTTTTGCTCCGATTATGAAATTGTGTGTAAATTGAAAAGTCGTTAGTTGAAATATCTAATAATGTATACAAATACGTAGTGTGTGTGTATATTATAATAATCATCAGTTATTGATTAATGAGTTATTGATTAATTATTATTACTAATTATCATATTAAATGCATGATTCCTCAGCTCTATACAGATATAGTCGTTTTCTCGATTCCTTCTCGGGCGCTGTTGATTCCTCATCGTAAATTGATCAAATTTTCAGATTTTAGACCGATTACAATACGCCGGAACCTCGTTTACAAACTAACAAACTTTGATATAACATCCCAAATAAGACAACTTGATTAATTTCATACTGGATATAACAAACTATCAGTTATAACGAACAGATTTTCTGGTCTCCTGAAGTTCGTTGTATCGAGGTTCTGCCATATATAGAACTATCGGTTATAACAAACAGATTTTCTGGTCTCCTGAAGTTCGTTGTAACGAGGTTCCGCTGTATATAGAACTATCAGTTATAACGAACAGATTTTCTGGTCTCCAGAAGTTCGTTGTAACGAAGTTCCGCTGTGTATAGAACTATCAGTTATAACAGATTTTCTGATGCCCTGAAGTTCGTTGTAACAAGGGTCCGCTGTATATAGAACTATCGGTTATAACGAACAGATTTTCTGATGCCCTGAAGTTCGTTGTAACGAGGTTCTGCCATATATATAGAACTACCGGTTATAACGAACAGATTTTCTGGTGCCCTGAAGTTCATTGTACGAGGTCCCGCTGTATAAGGTATGCTCTGTGGAGGCTGTTTCTTATGGGGAGAGGTTCCGTAAAAATTCGAATTCCGAATTCCCTGCGGCATTTTTCCTGGCCCATGGATCCATCTTAAGAGACGGGAGTGCTGAAATTCCTGCTGGGTTGGGACCAATGGACAACTGAGTTGTTGCAAGTGATACGCAATCAGCTTAATAATGTTCTCCCAAAAAATTTAAAAAAATAAACAATAGAATGTATGGTTTTGTACATGAATTCAGAAGCCGGTTTATTTGGCACTGATTAAATCTATTTCGCTAGAAATGACATCTATACAATAATGACCGATGATTGAAGATACAAATCTCGAGTACGTAAAGAAATATTGCTGTAAAAATGAAATCAGGATTATCAGGGTTCAAAGGTGGCTTAGGAAATTTAGGGCCATTTTCTCAGCTCATGGTTCTCACAGTTACATGAATTAAAAATTCCCGAGTATTTCATGGGTGATTATTCAATTTTGTCAAATGGAAAATGGGGGCCTTGGTAAATAGGGAAAAAAAGATCAGATACCTGTTACCATCATAATACAGTCAATAGTGGTGACTGGTTGATAAAGGTGAAGCACTTTCGGAAATTAATAAGTCAGCACTGAAAGGATTAAGTTTCACTGTAATGTATTAAATCTGAGCTACAAAATATCTACAAAGCGAAAATTATGCAATTCCCGACCCCCTTAGGACATATTTTGAGTATAACGCACACAAAATCTGCTAACAATTAAAGTAGCATATTTCTACGGGTAGCAAATTCATCTAGTTCAGAATAACTTTCTTATTAACAAAAAAAATGCATAAAATTAATCGTCCGTCGAACTGCAACGTAGAAATTTACTTCTTTTTCGAAGCTGAAAAAAAAAACATTGAAATGAATTTGAAGCAATCTCTAGAGAAACTAGCGAAAACAACGCACTAACGAATTTTGTTCTTACCCGCGACGCCGAAACATTTATCCCCTTGACGAAGTTTACTGTGTAAAAGAAAATATATGCCGTTTAAAATGTATCTAGACCCTTAAAGAAAAGATACGTGTCCCTAAACAAAATCCCCCTATGACGTCATCAAATTGTTTAAGTAATTTGATAGTTCCATTAAATTCCCTCAACGACATCACCGCGCTATGTTTATTCTCATTGGAGTGATTATAGGCTAGAATACTTACGCTCCAACCGGGAGTTCTTTATAGCTGACTTGCTTGCGATTTCTAGACGAGCGTTTGCCCTCCGGAGCGCTGCCACCATCATCCGAGCTATCGGAAAAATATAGACAACAATTTTTTCACAGGGTGGCTACTTTCATTTGAACGAAATTCCTCGACTTTTCTCTGATTTCCAGGTTAAAAACCCACCCTCATTTCCATCATTTATGCATTTTAGGATCATTTCAGAGAAGAACTTGACGAAATTCAGACCCATCACTCACCCGGCTAGCGAGACAATTGATGTTTTTCGACGCAGGGGGAACGACGTTTCCAACTCCTCCTGTTTTTCTGTATTTTCTTCCTGTGAAACCGCGCGACGAAACGATGAAAAAGAAAAAAAAGAACATTTTTCAAATATCTTCTTTTAAGTTGCATTCGCTAATTTTCAAGTGCAGCGTTGTATCAATCATCGATTACTTGGCTGTCGTGTACCTGATTTTCGATTTCTGGTGCGATATTTTCCACTTCGTCCATATCTAACTGTTTTTCCACTTTAACCTTCGTCGTGCGTCGAGACGACGTCGTTTTCTTGGCCGCCGCGCTTTTCTTGGTCGTCGATTTTTTCATTTTCGTCGGTGGTGGCGCCACGAACTCGTCGTACGAGTCGCGGTCCGCGTTCCTCGCCGATAAATCCGTTTTGCTCGTACGTTTACGAGATATTGTCGATTTCGATCGTTTTTTCGTCGCGTCGTTGTCCGCTGTCATCGTCGTCTGTTCCCCGACGACGTCTGCTGTTCTCCGTCGGCTCGTCGTCTGCTCTTCCTCCTCGTCGTCGTCGGAAACGACTACACGACGATTCGTCAGGTGGCGCTTGCGTTGCACTGGTACGACTGGTGAATCGTCGCGTTCGTCCGACGACGATTTCGTCGCCGTTTTGCGCCAGTGGCTTTCGCGGCGCTTTTCCGCAACGTTGCTACTAGCGCCACCTTCGATCCGTTTCAATAATTTCTGAGTTTCGTCCTCGCCGTTCCCATCATCACTCTTTTCGCCGATTATTGCACTTTCCTCCTTCCTAGTTTTTGTTCGTCTGGCGTTTGATTTCTTGCTATTACCCATTTCTTCATTGCCCAAAATTCGTTCCTCCTCCAAATCATCCTCAACTTCATCCTCCTCCTTTACCTTCCTCTTTTGCACCTTTTCCTTCACCTCCGCGTCATCATCGCTACCACAAACCACCTCCTTTTCTTTCTTTTTTCGCTCATTTTTCACACCCTTCGAATCATCATTTACTTTCTTGCTATTACCAATTTCATCTCCAATTTCTTGATCGCCCAAAATCTGTTCCTCCTTCAAATCATCCTCAACTTCATTCACCTCCTTTACCTTTCTCTTTTGCACCTTTTTCTTCCTCTCTCTGTCATCATCACTCCCATGAACAACCTCCTTTTCTTTCTTAATTCGCTCATTTTTCGTTTCCTTCAAATCATCATTAGATTTCTTGCTATTACCATTTATTACCATTATTTTGTCATTGCCCAAAATTTGTTCCTCCTTCAAATCATCCTCAACTTCATCCACCTCCTTTACCTTCCTCTTTTGTACCGATTTCTTCCCGTCCGCGTCATCCTCGCTACCATGAACGACCTCCTTTTCTTTCTTCTTTCGTTCCTTTTTCCTTCGCTTCAAATCATCACAATCTTCATCAACTTTTTCTGCCATTTTTTGTGCCTTACAGATTACATCTTCCTTTTGCTCCTTAACTTTGGACTTTTCATCGAGACAATCTTCCGCGAATACCATTCGGACATCCTCTACCGCTGCAGCTCCTTTTTCCGTCGGCGCAAAATCTGAATAATCGCCGACTTGTTTCGCCATTTTGCTTTTACTTTTCGTAGCGACTTTATTCCGCGTTTCCTCCTTATTTTCATCGTCCAAAATATCCCCCTCATCATCGGAAGGTAATTTCGCCTTTTTGCGCAAAACTTTCGTCCGCGTGGAAATTTTCTTTTTCGCGACTTCTTTCTTCGGTTTCGTCGCCGCGTCGATGGCAGCAGCAGCGTCCGTCTGCTTCGATTCATCCGCCGAATCCGGAACTTTCCTCTTCTCAACGCGAGCATTTACCACCTTTTCATCATCGGCATCTTTCTCGTCGTTATCATCTTCATTTATCAAGGCGTCGTCGTCTTTATCGTACGTCGTATTCAGAACTGATTGCTTTCGATGGGAATCCGCGGCCACCTTGTCGCCGCCGACGACGACCGTCTCGTCCGCCATGTTATACTCCCCGCTGCCGGCGGGTGGCGTTGCTTTCTCGGTTGAAACGGCTGCCACGTCTGAGGCTTTGTTATTCTCGCGGAACTGATTCAGCGTGATCATCGGTTTACGTACGGACTCGTTCGCCGACATGTCGAAAACCGTCAGATTTGCATTGGCAGCCGCTTTATCCGGAGTGAAGCCTCGGAAATCGAATTTCGACGACGAATCCAGTTTCGAGTCCGCTGCTACCGCTGCCGCAACACGGGTTTTCGTTTTTGTCTTCTTCTTCGGCAGCGGCGCGTCTTTCTTCGCGATCGTGACCGACGCGACCGTTTTCGAGAAATCGCGTCGACCGGCTTTGAATCCGAATTTGCCCGGTTTGTTGACAGTCAAATGAAACTGTTTCAGTTTATTTACCGCCGCCCCCGACGACGAAGACTCGTCCGACGAAGCAGACGTCGACGACGACTCCGTTTTCTGTTTCGTCGGCGCCATTTCGATCTTACCGCTCTCGTTGACGGCCGCTTTCCGCGCTCGAACGCCCGGCGGTTTCAAACGCGATTCGTGCGTCACCAACGACAACTGACGACGTTCGATTTGATTATCGACGACGTCGGCAGACGGCGCCACGTGCGCTTGCTCCGAATCCGACTCCAATTCGGGCATCACTTCGTTTTCGAGCAGGTCGAGGTCGTCGACGTGGGGTAGCTCGATATCGATCGCTAACGTAGCAGTCATGTCCATCGGACTGTTCGGGAACGTCGTTTTCTCGAACGCCTGCGCCGGACTTTTAGTCGGACTCAACGAATACGTCCGACGTTTTCGCGCCGTTCTAGATTTATCGTCGTCATCGCCGTTGACGACGATCGACGGAACTTTCGCGGCAGCGCCATTGTTGCTATCGCTTGCCCTCGATGGCTTACTACCTCCGGATTTCGATTTTTTCCGCGTGGAAAGTCGTTTCGCGCCGAGCGACGTTTTCGGAGGCGAACACGCGATGAACGTGTACGAAAACGGCCGATCCGCATTTTCCGGGGTAGCGCTATCGCTCGTATTCGTAATGCCGGAACCGGACTCGGCGGCGGCGCACATCTTTTTAACGAGCGTCGGTATCGGACGATCGTCCGGATTGACGAACGGTTTGCAACTATTTTCCGCGGTGCCCGACTCGCCGTTGTTATCTACCGGCTCGTCTGCTGCCGCCGCCGTTGCTAAGGTCGCTGTCATCTCTTCGCAGTCGCTCGGTATGTTCGAATGTCGGATTTTTTTCGATTTTTGGAACGCGGCGGCCGTTTCGTAATCCGTCGGCGCGTCGCTACCCGCTCGTTCGTTATTCCCAGTGTCGCCGTCGTCTTGGTTTGGTCGGGTTACGACCGACAGCCGGTCGACCAGTGCCTGAGCGATCGAACCACGCTCCAGTAACCCCGAACGACGACTGTTGCAGCTGCTACGACTGGAGTTACGTCGAGACAACGCCTCGTCATCCTCATTTACTGAAACAAGAAACCAGATTCTTAATACAGACTTTCAAGATTTTACTGCATTGAATGTTTTGAAAGTTCAGGGCCTGGTTTCATAGACTGAGTATCAAAGTTATCCCTAGGGGTAAATCCTCAATCTGGGTGACAACCACCATAGTTACAATGAGAAACCATGGTTATAACTGACAAATTTTAAAATGTTCCCAGGGACTATTTCTCTTCCACATCTATGAAACCTAGCCCAGAAGAGAAACTCAGTGACCTCTAAGGTTAGCACTATCTATCGCTATATAGGTAAACTATTTATTTGACGCATGAGCTTTCGCTACTAATGTAATATATAGAAGCTTCATCAGGTGATTGAGTGATGAAGCTTCTATACATTAGAAGCGAAAGCTTGTGCGTCAAATAAATAGTTAACCTCCACGAGCGAATAAATCAGAAAAAATATCTTGGTTTAAAATCTAACAATTCCTTCATTTCTCATTGAACCACTGATAGAGAAATGTGTGGTCAATAGCATTATCTGACTTTCCCGAGTTCTCCAGGTTTTCGGAAAAATTCGTCAAATTCCTTTAGTTTTTCCAGATTTTTTTCTAGATTTGTCTGATTGTCTGAGTTTTCCAGATCAGTGGCTATGTGAAACTACACCAAGAATTTAAGTTGAACATTTTCAACATCGTATGTGCTTGAAACATTGTTTTTACCTGTCGACATGTTGTGAGCGGGAGCGTCCGCGTATAACGATATGTTGTTCAATTCGTCCAATAGCACTGATTTTTCCACGATCAATGACAGATCAGATGGCGCCGCTGTCGGCTGATCAGCAACCGGCACGCGAGCGGCAACTTTGTTCAAACAACGTCGTTTCAGTGGTACACTTGAAAAAAAACAAACAAATTCTATAGAAGTTTTTTGTGACATACCGGCATATTTTTCACTGATCGGATTTGAGCGGAGTCTACTGTATCATCCAACTCAGATATATCACTCTCAAGTCAAAAGATCAGACTTGAGCCGAGTCTACTGTACCATCCAACTCAGATATCACTGTCAAGTCAAAAGATCCGACTTGAGCGCAGTCTACTGTACCATCCAACACAGATATCACTCTCAAGTCAAAAGATCTGACTCGAGCGGAGTCTACTGTATCATCCAACTCAGATATCACTTTCTAGTCAAAAGATCGGACTTTAGCGCAGTCTACTGTATCATCCAACTCAGATATATCACTCTCAAGTCAAAAGATCAGACTTGAGCGGAGTCTACTGTACCATCCAACTCAGATATCACTGTCAAGTCAAAAGATCAGACTTGAGCGGAGTCTACTGTACCATCCAACTCAGATATCACTGTCAAGTCAAAAGATCTGACTTTCAGCGGAGTCTACTGTACCATCCAACTCAGATATCACTCTCAAGTCAAAAGATCCGACTTGAGCGCAGTCTACTGTACCATCCAACACAGATATCACTGTCAAGTCAAAAGATCCGACTTGAGCGGAGTCTACAGTACCATCCAACTCAAATATCACTCTCAAGTCAAAAGATCAGACTTGAGCGCAGTCTACTGTATCATCCAACTCAGATATCACTGTCAAGTCAAAAGATCCGACTTGAGCGGAGTCTACTGTACCATCCAACTCGGATATCACTGTCAAGTCAAAAGATCAGACTTGAGCGCAGTCTACTGTACCATCCAACTCAGATATCACTTTTTACTCAAAAGATCCAACTTGAGCGGAGTCTGCTGTATCATCCAACTCAGATATATCACTCTCAAGTCAAAAGATCAGACTTGAGCCGAGTCTACTGTACCATCCAACTCAGATATCACTGTCAAGTCAAAAGATCCGACTTGAGCGCAGTCTACTGTACCATCCAACACAGATATCACTCTCAAGTCAAAAGATCTGACTCGAGCGGAGTCTACTGTATCATCCAACTCAGATATCACTTTCTAGTCAAAAGATCGGACTTTAGCGCAGTCTACTGTATCATCCAACTCAGATATATCACTCTCAAGTCAAAAGATCAGACTTGAGCGGAGTCTACTGTACCATCCAACTCAGATATCACTGTCAAGTCAAAAGATCAGACTTGAGCGGAGTCTACTGTACCATCCAACTCAGATATCACTGTCAAGTCAAAAGATCTGACTTTCAGCGGAGTCTACTGTACCATCCAACTCAGATATCACTCTCAAGTCAAAAGATCCGACTTGAGCGCAGTCTACTGTACCATCCAACACAGATATCACTGTCAAGTCAAAAGATCCGACTTGAGCGGAGTCTACAGTACCATCCAACTCAAATATCACTCTCAAGTCAAAAGATCAGACTTGAGCGCAGTCTACTGTATCATCCAACTCAGATATCACTGTCAAGTCAAAAGATCCGACTTGAGCGGAGTCTACTGTACCATCCAACTCGGATATCACTGTCAAGTCAAAAGATCAGACTTGAGCGCAGTCTACTGTACCATCCAACTCAGATATCACTTTCTAGTCAAAAGATCTGACTCGAGCGCAGTCTACTGTATCATCCAACTCAGATATATCACTCTCAAGTCAAAAGATCAGACTTGAGCGCAGTCTACTGTACCATCCAACTCAGATATCACTTTTTACTCAAAAGATCCAACTTGAGCGGAGTCTGCTGTATCATCCAACTCAGATATATCACTCTCAAGTCAAAAGATCCGACTTGAGCCGAGTCTACTGTACCATCCAACTCAGATATCACTGTCAAGCCAAAAGATCTGACTTGAGCAGAGTCTACTGTACCATCCAACTCAGATATCACTCTCAAGTCAAAAGATCTGACTCGAGCGGAGTCTACTGTACCATCCAACTCAGATATCACTGTCAAGTCAGATATTGTTGCTGTATTTTCTTACTCACGTGTTCGTTGTTTTGGCGTCGATCTCGTTCTCTTTATCACTCGACTCACCGGCCGGTGGTGCAAGCGATAGTTCGTTGTGCCCACCATCGTTGCCGACCATGTCCATCGCTTCACAAGTCAGTGAACCGATGTTCCGCAATACGGCGCGCAACTTTTCATTCACCACCTTACAATGAAAATATTTTAGATAAAACGGTTAAAATCTTAACCCAAAACTAGCTGGCAGTACACTCCAGTAATGCAAGTTCAGGTTAGTTTGTGGTATATATATATATATATATATATATATATATATATATATATATATATATATATATATATATATATATATATATATATATATATATAAATACATAGTATATGCATTATTTTATTTTCTCCAAAAAGATTGTTAAAAGGAAGGAGAGGGAAGGACCAAGAACTGGGGAGTCTAGAGGGAGGGAGGAAAAGGATGGGAGAGGGAGTGAGAGGTGACAGGGAGGTGGGGAGTGAGTAGTGAGACCTAGAGCAGATAGCGGGGATGAGGTGAGGGGGAAAGAGGATAAGGAAAAGAGGGAGTGCGAGGTCGCGCCATCTATCACGGCGTACCTGCATTCGCCGCTCAACTTCGATTTCGATCTCTTCGTTTTTCAGGTTCGTCAGTTTTTCCATCGTGACCAGACGTTCGTGTAAATCCTGTTTCTCTTGCTCCATCTTCAACAGCGCCACCTGCATTTTGTTCAACTCTTCTTTATATTGCGTCAGCGCCTTGGCCAACGCGCGATTGTTCACTTGCAAAGTACGCTTGACCATCGATACTGAATTATAAGAAAAATATTTTCGTAGCTAAACCAGAATTTTCTCCGATGAGCAGACGCTGAAAATAGCGAGTCAATTCGAAGCCACCCACTATACAAAAAGGGTGGCTCCAAATGTGCTTATCATGATATTCTCAGCATCATCCTCTAGAAAAAAAGGGATAATGCTGAATTCTGCGATGAAGATATTCCCGGAGCCACCCACTATACAAAAGGGTGGCTCCAAATTATGTTGCAACCACAGAGCAACGCTCTAAGAGATAATAGGACCGAATTCTGCGACAAGGATATTCTAGGAGCCACCCACTAGATTATGGGATGGTTCCGAATGAGTAAATAAGGAGGATTCAAAATTTGAAACTGATCGATACGAACCATTCAGACTGGTGTTCAATTTTCTTGAACGCGACCCCGTGCTCGCGTTCATCTTTTTCTTCTGTCTTAAAACCATTTTCAAGACCTTCTTTCGAGGAGGCTCTTGCCTGACGGCGACCGGAGGCTACAAGATAGAAGAGAGAGGAAAAACCTTTTTAATATTTTTTTCAATTTCAGCCTGGAAACTTTTTTTTGTGAAATCGTTTTACCAAAATGTTTAATTCTGAGGAAAAAAACCTGCCAAATGCTGAACTTCTGATGATTCAAACACTTCATTACATTTTTGGACCCCTCCAAGAAGCCCAACCTTGGCCTAATGTCTATTTATTAATGGATGAGACCTGTTCTTCTGGGATATTTTGCTTACTTTTTGGGATACATACCTCTTTTATGTCTTAACAGAATGCCAAAAGTCGCGGACAACAACTGAATATCCGATATATTTCCAGTTCTGTACCAATTAGATGGATTGGCAAAAAGACTCCTTAAGTCCAGTTTAATGAGAGAGAAAATCCTCCATTTTGTGAAATTTCTTGAATTTTTACATTGTCACCACGCCTACAAAATGAAGTTATTTTTCTTGTGGGGTCTCAACAACTAAATCAGGGTGGCGTAGGCATGGTAACAATGTTCAAATCCAAGAAATTTCACAAAATGGAGGATTTTCTCTCTCATTCAACTGGACTTAAGGAGTCTTTTTGCCAATCCATCTAATCGGTACAGAACTGGAATAATATCGGATATTCAGTTGTTGTCCACGATTTTTGGCATTCTGTTAAGACATAAATGAGGTATGTTCCCCAAAAAATAAGCAAAATATCCCAGAAAAACAGGTCTCATCCATTAATAAATAGACATTAGTCAGTAACCTGGCTGTGGTTTAGTTTCACGATCGGATATTTTCATGTTGGTATAAGCCCATCCGATTATAAAAAGCTTACCACCAACGATTAGGTAACTAACTAAACCTGGCCTAGCCCAACAAGCCAAGGAAGGCCTGCTGGGGCCAGCCTTCTATTCCATCCGCCCGGTGTCTCGTAAAAGAATTAATTTCTGCACAGCCTAGGGAATCAAAATGAATAGCTTTTCACCCAAATATTTCATTCTTTTTAGGCCAATTTCGAATCCTTAACACGTCACAGGCCTCTTTAAAAATAGAGATTCTCAACAAGATTTCCATCCATCCAGAATGAATTTTTTCTTTCGATCGCAATCATTCTCACTCAAATGCACGAAAATTATACTACGATATTCTCGTTTTATTAAATTGCCAAATTTCATGAAAAGCTCGAATTTATTACCGTCTCCATTTTAAGGCGCAGATCTCAGCGAAATTTAGACGTCATAAAATCTTCCCCGAAATGAAAATTTTCAAATCCGCCGCTTCGACTTCCGTGTCAAATCAATTCAATCAACCGCATTTATTGAAGAACAAATTTGACCGCGATCATAGAACTATGCCGCGATCAAGCTAGGTCTAGATCGATATCAAGACTCCAGGAACCATGGGTGAAAATTCCTTATTGGGAAAAGAGTCGACAATTTTTTACAGCAGTAAATTTTGAAACTGCGTACGATATAAAGTTAATTGAATTTGTACAGTCCGTTCGTTAATCATTTGTTCCGCATTTTGTTCCGCGTGTGTCCGTGACAGCGTTCCCTTTGTTCCGCGTGTGTCCGTGACAGCGTTGATTTGTTTTGACAAGAAAGAAGAGGAGGGAAATGAATGAAAAAGTTTTTTGACGTTTCATTAATGATTGCCGACAGCTTTCCGAATTGTAGCCGATATGTCAGTTTAGTTTGTCAGTGTCACGCGAAAAAAAGAAGTTTCGACTGTTTTTGGTGGTAAGTACTGAACTTTTTGAAGACCAAACAATTTTTCAGTTTTTGAAATTCTGAAAATAATGGAAATCAAATTCCCCAAAAAAACTTTCGCTCCAAATCCTTATTCTGTGCTGTTGACAAGTTACTCTTTTGACTTTGGCCTTGCTCTTTATTTTCACTGTCTCTAACCGGACTGCTTTTCTTAAAATGAAAAATGTTGACTGTGGTGGACTGTGTCCCATTATTGTTGGTGGTCCGCAATGAGCTTACCAACGCTACTCTTAGGCATGCACGTTCATTGCAAGCTATTTCTGATTGCCACGGTCATCAATTGCTAATTTTTGACAGGTGCTAATATGTTGCCGCAGCAAATTTATTTCAATTTTGTAAAAAAATGGTAAATTTAAAAAATGTCATTCAGGGAATTATTGCATGCATTCGCTACCAATAGTTCCAGCGCCATTGGGCGGGGGGCTTATGGATGACAAGAGCTAGTAAAACTAAAACAAAAAAAAAGTAGTGAAAAAAGTAACGCTTCTAAAATATGCTTTCTAGGCCTATTGACTAATTTTCAGTTCACAGGCCTAATTAATTATTAAATGTAGTTTGTGACAATAATCCGATCATGAAAATAAACCACTGACAGATTGATGACTAGGCCTACCCCGCACTGGACCAAGAAGTGCTTACGTCAGAAACCTTATTATTGGTAGTATTTCAGTAACCAAACTGTATGGTTCAAATGTGGTTTAGTTTCCTGATTGGATACAACACAGGTCTATGGGTAGCCTAGTCTGAATACTAGTGATCACGGCTAGGTACTAGACTATGGGTAGCCCTGTCCCTTTCCGATAGGCCTAAGAGTAAACAAGAAGTTGTGCTAGACCCTAGGTGAGGCGGGAGGGGGTTAGCAAGGGTGTCAAATTTATATTTTCAGTTCTGCGCGTGCTTTCAGTTGATACACATAGACCTGAGCGTGACCTATTGGAAATAGTCGTTAACTAATCAATTCAGATCAATTAGTAATCATCTATCAGTTCTATAGAAACGAATAATTATCTGCCTAATCAATCAATAATTAATTAGTAATTAGCGCCTGACCTGCCTCTATATGTATCGAGGTATTTGGTCAGCATATTCACTTCAGCTTATTGGAATATTTCTACAAGGTTTGACATACCGTGTAGATAAGTAGAAATTAGTTTTTCTTTTCTGATTACCCGTAGGTATTTCACCCTATAGGCCTTAGGCTATTTAGAGTAGTTGGATTTTAGCGATCCTGGAGCCAGTCACTCGAAAGTTTCCTGGCAGATAAACGTCATATTGACAAATTGAAATTGCATTAGTGGCGTTTGTTCTAGCAACTTTTGAGCGAATCCTAGATCTAGTTCCATAGTTGTGCGTTAAATAGTTAAAACCTGAGTTCAGAATCAGTTCATTTTTGTTACATTTCGATATAAAAATGAGAAAACCAAAGAATAGGGCCTATTGTAAAAACTAAAGTGAATGTCTTTCTGACAGTCAGAAAGTTGATTGATATTTTACAAGGACGTTCATTGAGATCTAATGAATACAAATTACCGTTTGAGGAATTTCGACTTAACTTTTTGTTTTAGTTTAGTCAATAGATTTTGAAACTTTAAGTTTTTCATCATTAACCCTTTCAGTGCGTCTACACCGCAGTGCAGTGTATGAATCGGTGATGGATTTTGCTAGTACACCGCACTGCGGTGTATTGATGTAATTAGTAATTATCTCCCTTGAAAGATGGCAGCACCTGTCAAACATAGTGAAATATTAGTAACTAACAATACACCGCACCGCAGTGTAGACACACTATAGTGGTATTCCCGTTATTCAACACACTAGGGTGGAATTTTTCAAAATTTTCAAATTATCTCCAGCACTATAGGTTATTGATTAGTCGGCACTGAAAGGGTTAACATGCAACAAGTTTATCGTCGTATTATGTACGATAAAGAATTTCTCGGTGTTTTCGCTACTTTACAAAGTAAAACGTTCGCCATGAATGTAGCCTCTCCGCAAATTTTCATTGAATATCTTAACTCACAGAACCAAACCTTAACGCAGAGAACTGCTCAACCGGATCCGCGATCATCATCTAGACCTTATCCCGTGTTTCGATATTTTTCTTTCAGGCATAATTGGAGAGTCGCGATCGTCCGACTTCTCTCAATTCGAGTGAAAATTCGTAAATATGTCCGTTTCGAAGAAGGATATGAAAGATGTGGCCGACATGGTTAAACATAAATTGTAAGTTAGGTTTTTTTTTGATACAGCTCTTCGATAAAAATGATTTTCGATGAAGAAAAAATGATGAATATATCGTAACATTTTAAACCGGGAAGAATTTAAATGATTTGCTCAGGGGTAATTTTTTGCGTTATAACATGGACAAATCAGGTAAAAGTCAGGGAATTGCTCAAAGGTTTGTTTGAGTTAACCAGTGGATAGTTGACATAGTGGCAATTAAAAGTTCATTGTTACTATGGCATCTATCCACTGGTTATCTTCAACCAACTTTCGAGCAACTGACCCCAGGGAATTTGTAAATCAGCGGAAAATGGCCACCCTGATGATGCGATATGGCGTAAAAGATTTAAAATTGTTCGTGAAGTTTTTTTGTTTTTCCATAATCAGGGAACTGTATTTCAACGAAGAAGTGCGAGCCGGCCGTTTTCATTCCAAGGGCAAATTTGTCACCACTCCTCGCATGGTAAGTAAGGGAAACATGAAACCATCTCTAGAAAGAGTAGAAACGATGATTTATTGTCGTATAAAGTGGTCAACCCTTTCAGTGCGTCTATACCGCAGTGCTGTGTATGAATCGGTGATGGATTTTGCGAGTACTCCGCACTGCGGTGTATTGATTTAATTAGTAATTAGTAATTATCTCTCTTGAAAAGTACTAGTAACTAATGATACACTGCGCTGCGGTGCAGACGTATTATAGTGGTATTCCCATTATTCAACACACTGGGGTGGAATTTTTAAAAATTTTCAAATTATCTCCAGCACTAAAGGGTATTGATTAGTCAGCACTGAAAGGGTAAAGCGTGATGAACTTTGCTCGTACACTGCATCACGGTAACTAGCAGCTAGTTTTTATCTCTGCTCATCTCTCAAGATGGCAGCACTTTCAATCCTTGTAAAATATTGCAAACTAGTGATACACCGCTCTGCAGGGTAGATGCACTAAAGTGATATGTCCGTTCTTTCATCGCACTGCAGTGGAATTTTCCGAAATTTTCAAATCATCCCCAACACTCATAAGGTAGTCGGCACTGAAAGGGTTAATAACGTTCGAGGGCCTCATCAACGCAAGCGTTCGTTTGAGGTTTTTGGTTTTTTTACGCGGTTGCGTTTCGTTGTTTTGCAGCATCAGTACGATTTCGTGTATAAAGTCATCGAGCGAACCGAATTAGAAAACGTTCATCACCTGAAACGTCGTAAACTGAAACAGCAACGAGAAGAAGAGGAGAAGGCGAAAACTCATTCTCAAAATGGCAAAAGGTAAAGATTTCGAATTAGACCGAAGCCTGCAGTCTTTTAATCGATTCGCAAAGATTTTTGTTGATTTCGCGTCCTTACAGGGTTCTTACAAACCAGGGCAATCAGGAATTCTGGACTAGGGATTGCTTACACAGGAAAAAGTCTAGGAATTTGAATTTTTGGTGTCTTGTTGTTCTTGCTGGTGACGAGTACCACAATGAACCTCTTGATAAGAAACAGCCCATACTGAGGATATCTTAATAATTGATAAATCCGGGAATTCTCAAGTCAGGGAATTTTTGGTGTCTTGTTGTTCTTGCTGGTGACAAGTGGCACGAGGAGCTCTTAATAAGAAACAGCCCTCACTGAGGATAATATGATTTGATAAGGGAATTTGAATTTTTGGTGTCATGTTGTTCTTGCTGGTGAGGAGTACCACAATGAACCTCTTGATAAAAAAAACAGCCCTCACTGAGGATATCTTATAATTTAATCAGGGAATTATAGATCATAATGGTCAGGAAAATATCGCGGAATTTCGGATTCCCTGACCTGTTAGTACCCTGAAGTCACTATTCTAGATTTGATCCAAGTCCGAGGATGTTGTGGTCGTTTATATTCACAATTAGATTCCTCAGGAAGTTTCTCTAAATGTTCCCTCAATCAAACGGTCGGGATTTCAATCAAAACTTTGCGATTATTTTCTCTTATTGAGTCTATTTGTCTGTAATTCAGAAATGCGTCTGTCGCCGCCGTCACTCCGTCTGTGAAGAAAAAACCGGATCGAATCGCGTTACAAAGAGACGTCGACAGACTGACCGAACAAGCAAATCAATACATCGTAAGCATTTTACCACGTCCTTTCGTAAAATATGCCTGCCTTCATAAATAACCCTACGACATCATCAAATTGTCTACGAGTGATTTTATGTTAGACTCGTCCAAAAACGATCGCTGCCTCTAAAAATCCCCCATATGAGATCAATGATATCCGAATTGAATTGGAATTCAAGCAGATTCAGGGGCGAAATATCAAATGGATACCTAAAAGAGTTAAGATTCTTCAGCTTCCAAAAAAGATGTGTTTATGTTCTGCGATGAATTTTTTTTTCGGGGTGCCCTTTTATTATATGATATGCCCTATTAAGGTGGTGTACCACTCCCTGAATCAGATCCTAGATTCGTTTATTTCGATAAATTATACGATATATTGTTAAATAAATTGAAAGACCGAAAATATCCCTTGACTTCTCGAGCGAGTTACTATAGGCGTATAAACGTGTTTTCGAAGTATAATGTATTTTACGATCTCCCGATGTTTTTTCCGTAGAGCGAAATACCGTTGAAACGTCTGCAGATTCTACACCGTTACCGACCGACTCGCGAGTGCGACGATACCGTTTCGAACGGCAAAGTTCACAACTACGTTCGCCACGTCGGGTGTTCGTTGAACACCGATAAATACATCGAGTTCTACATGAAAGAAGGTCAGTCGGAGTTCATTTGATTTCGCCTTTTGAGCTGTGATCTCCTAAAATGAAAAAAAAATTTAAATTCTTACGTTGCTCTTCCATAAGAGATGCTCCCTCCTAAATTCCCAGTTGACGTTATCAATTGATCTATAGACACTTAGATGGCTTTGATCCATGATTATTGCTAAAATAACCTATGACATCATCATGATGTAATTGAATTTGAAAAGAAAATCGTCGGTATTTTATAGGTCTTGGAACAGGGAATCCTAGTAAAAGTGGACGCCTACAAAGACTACAAAATCCATCGAAGGTTCGTCCATCATCTTTGATGATCCTTTCGGACATGCATGTCTGTCTTTATTTTCATGCTGTGTCTTGCTTGTTTTCCAGAGTGCCACCAGTCCTAGACAACAACAGAAACCACCTGTTGATAAAAAACCACCGCATTTCGTCAAGTAAGTTTCATTTGTTGCGTGTTTTTTCAAATGGAAAGATGGTGGTACGAAAGTTGCTGGATAGTGTAGAATTATGTAACCTATGCTTACGAATACTTCGCAAAAGTCTCTGCCCTTATTTAATGTTGCTATCGAAAGAAATCCTAATAGTACAATAACCACAACGTGGTGAACCGATAACAAGATAAAAACCCACTAAGTACGAATTAAAATCGAGAATTTATTTATTCAAAAATTCTAAATAAAAAGACACGACATTTTGATCTCACACCTGACGATGATGTCCAGGTTTCGTTGTATAAAACAACTCCCTAGGTCTACATAACTTAAATATGTTAAGACCATTATCATTTACGTTGCACAGAATTAAGAACGTTTCATCATCTCGTTCGGGCTAGAATTCGAGATTATGATTTATAGAATTGTAAGTTTGATTATCAAACTTTATTTATCTATACGAAGGCTTCATTTGATACTTACAGGTCACTGACTAGCGAAGATCTGAAGAGTAACGCGTCGAAAGAGATGACTAGTCCGCGTTCGAGGAAAAGCAGCGTCCAATCAAACCACCAGACCGAAACGGCGGTTAAAAGCGACGACGCGGCATGCCACGAAGCCGACGTTCCCGAAACCGCTGAGACGGATTCGACGGAGCGTGAGGATACTCAGGAATCCGGCGAACAAGAAGTATCCGCCGAGAGTCGAAAAGTGGACGTCGTGTTAGGGGTTGAGCGTGATCCTCCGATGAAGGGCGACGACGCAAATTCAGTCACCTCAAAGCGTAGTGACGTTGAGATAAGCGTCGAAAGTTCCGGAAATTCTGTGAAATCTGGTGACAAAAATCAGGTCACGAGCAGCAGCAGCAGCAGCAGCAGCAGCAGCAGCAGCAGCAGCAGCAGCATCAGTGTGCCTGAAGTAGAAGAAAAAGCAGAAGAACGCGTTATAGAAGTCACGATCACTAGTCGGGAGAGATCCCAAAGTTCCGCATCGGACGCATCCGCGAAAAAAGGAGAAATGAAAGACAAGGTCGAGAAGGAAAATTCGGGGCGAGCGAAGAGACATAAATCGCGGAAGATCAGCCAATATTCGACGAGTTCTTCGTCATCGTCGAGTCGGAGAAATTCCGATCGAAGAAAATCGTCTCCGATCGGAGAGAATGACGTGAAGAGAAATTCCGTTTTAAAGACCGTTGAGAACGACGCGATCAGCGATGATGGGCATGTTTTCCACGCGTCGACACGAGAGGGCGAAGATGCGATCATCGCGATCGCCGACGGACGATCGGTGAAGAGTCGCTCGGACTCATCGTCGAAGTTGTTGGAGTCGAGCGTTTTTTCGGATGACGAATGGTCCGCGGGCGACGAATCAACGGAGAAGACCGACGGAGAACGACAGCCGCGATCCGTCGTTAAAATCGTCGATATTTCGAACGACGGAAAAGTTTCCGCCAACGAAAAAGAAAAGGATTCGGCCGCCAGTTCTTCGGCGATGGACCGATCTTCTTTGGGCGTCGAAGCGGAGATGTCGCAGACCACGGTCGCTGAAGTCCATCCCGTTCGAATCGAGGAAGACAAGGACAACTCCGATGCAGAGTCAGTCGCGTCATCGCGGAGCAATCGGTCGTCCGTTTCGTGGAAAAGCACGACAAGTATTTCATCGAAATCATCCTCGTCATCGTCGTCGTCTGAGGCATCAACGGAACCGCTTTTGTTTCCGCGTCGCCAACTGTCTTTGTTGGTCGATAACGATCGCGCGACGAACGACGACGCCAGTTCGACAGTTGCGAAGGTCGTCGGTGATACAGGCGAAACGAATGAGCGTGATAAAAATGATGGAGATACAGTCGTTAAAAAGGACGTTGAAATAGTTGAGGAGAAAGATGAAAATGATGAGGAAGCAGTGGTAAAAAATAATGAAGAAATAGTCGAAGAAAAGGAAAGAATCGTTGAAAAGGATGAATTGATAGAAGAGGATATTCTTACTTTGGAACACGTCGCGCCCGAAAGGAGTGAGGTTAAAGATGGAAACTACATGGATCAGTTGGATGTCGAATGCGCTGTCGAACTGGATTCGTTATTTGATGAAAATGATCGCGATCATGATGATAAAATTCTTGAAGATACAACTGTGACTAATCGTATTGATGATGATGCGGCGATTGTAGGTTGTATCGATGAAGATGCTGGAAGTCCAGACGCGAGCGATCGCGGACAACCCAATGCGAAGATAGAATTTTCGCTCGGTGTGTCTGTCGGTATGGACGACGATGGTCGAATTCCGCATTCAACGCTGTCTTCATCCAGCGACGATAATTCTGAATATAGCAGCGACGAGTCGAGCGTAATCGAAGAAAAGCTGCAAGAACCAACGATCGAAGCTACTGGTGACCGAGAAAATAGCGAACTCGTAGTTCCAAATTACAGCGATGAAGCTTCAATCGAGATTCGAGAAAACTTTGAAGAACCAATAATAGAGGCTCCAGATATTCCAGGAAAAAGTGAACTCGCAGCTCTGAATTATAGCGATGAAACTTCAATCGAGATTCGAGAAAGCTTTGAAGAACCAATAATTGAGGCTCCAGATACTCCAAAAGAAAGTGAACTTGCAGCTCTGAATTATAGCAATGAAACTTCGATTGAGATTGAAGAAAAGCTTGAAAGTCCTACGATCGCTGCTTGTGTCAGTGATGATTCCGATGATAAAGATAATTTCAATGCTCCAATTTATAGCAATGAAACTGCAATTGAAGAAAAGTTGGAAGGTCCAACACTCAGTACTTCGGTAAATGAGGATTACCAAGAGAGTCGGCTTATTGCTCCAACTTATGGCAACGAGACTTCGAATGAAATTGAAGAAAAGTTGGAAGGCTCTTTTACTGCTACTGTGACTGATGGGTCCCAAGCAAGTCGGCTTGTTGCGCCAACTTACAGCAATGAAACTACAATTGAAGGGGAACCGCAAGAACGACGATCTGTACCTGCTCCTACTTACGATAATGATATAGAAACTCATGGTGAACTTGTTGCTCCAAGCTACAGCAATGAGCCTAACAAAGAACATGGAGAAAATTTCGATAAACCGATGCTCACAACTGTTTCCGATTCTAATGAAGTTGTAATTTCAGTTCGTGGAGACTCAAAAACTGTTGAAGGAAAGCAATCGGAATCGAACCTTGTCGCTCCAGTTTACGATAACAGTCGTGCTGACGACTTGAACACTTTCTCGAGAATACCCGAAGAAAAGGATTCCGATGTTCTGACGTCGGACACGAGTTCTTATGTGTCTTCGAATTCCGATTCAGAAACTACGAAGCCGCCATCAGTGCAGCTTGAAATCTCGGGCATGGAAGACCGTGAAAAGGAAAGCGAGAAGGAAACTAATGACGAAGAGGTTGAGAGAAGAAGGTTGAGAGAAGAAACCGAAAGAAAGCACGAACAGTACGGATTCGGACGGATGAGATTCAGGGGTGAGGCAACGCTGATTCCGGCTAGAAAAGAAGACTCGGAAACTGATAAAGCGGGAGATGTAAATGTTGAGACAAAGCTCGTTGAAACGAAGGTGGAAAATGTAGAAGAGAAAGATAACGCGGAACCGGTGTCGTCCGGTGCGCGATTAGATGAAGAAAGCGGAAATCTAGAACTGGATAGAAAAGAAGGAGTTGAAGTTGTTACAGGTTTTGGCGTCGATGCCGGAGTAGAAATTAACGTTAACAAAGAGGAATATAATGGAAACGAAGCTAATTTCGAGTATCGACAGCCGAGTCAATGCCCGACGGGGGAAATCGAGCAGAATTGGCAAGTCAAGACCAGCGATGACCAGGAATTTCCTCAAGAAGACTCGAAGATATTCAGCGAAGAAGAAAAAGATGTCAACGGATTAGACGACGGGGAACGAGTGGAAGAAGATGGAAAATTGATCGAACATTCGGAAAACGGTGACGAATTCGACGACAGGAATCATCACAGGACGCGCGGATTCTTTCGCGACGACTCGTCGTTGAGCAGTCAGTCGACTCTAACGGTCAGCAGTAAGATGAGCGATATAAGCGATGAGGATGATAGCGAAGATGACAACAAATCGGTTGATTTCGATGTGCCGCGAATGTACGAAGCGCGCGATGATGACGAAGAGAAGCGAAGCGATTCGTCGCCGACGTCGTCACCTCCTCAGATTTCATCGTTTTCCGTCGTTAGCGATGAAATCGTTCATAGAAATGCCGGCCCGCCGACGCGAACTCCAGTCAGTCCGCCTACCCCACCTCCGGTCCCCGGCGAAAATCATACGCGCCAATATCGATTGCCAGCGCCTCAACCACCGCGAGCGCCAGGTGCCCCGCCGCCTCAAATGCCCACGCCGACCCCATCGAGCATTGGTGGTGCGCCCAGTCCACCGCCATCGCCCAGAGATTCACCACCGCGCGTACCGACTCCATCCTCGAGCCCATCCCCGCCACCGAGCTCGGCTGATCTCGAAATCAAAGCGGCCACCATGCTGGAGAGTATGTACGCTAATTAGATGCCTTTGAAGGACAGCTCATTAAGTGGCTATGATCGCGCACATATTCCAATTTCCAGGGTTCCTGACTGCAGGTCACGGAAAATCAAGGAAGTATGGTTTGATTTTTCGTGGAATTCTTGTAACAATTCTTGACTTCACGGATGTGATGAGTGGCACAAGGAACCTCTTGATAAGAAACAGCGCTCACTGAGGATATCCGATAATTTGATCAGGGAATTTGAATTTTTTTATTTGAATTTTCGGTGTCTTGTTATTCTGGCTGGTGATGAGTGTCACAAGGAACCTCTCGATAAGAAACTACTCTCACTGAGGATATCTTGAAATTCAATCAGGCAATTTTTGGTCAAAGGGTCAGGGAAAATCAGGGGGTAATTTCGGGGAATTTTGGTTTCACTGATCTGTTAGAATCCTGAACTTCAGATATGGCACAAGATGTATTTTATCATGTCATTTCGGATGTACGTCCACATCGTATTTGTGATTTTAAAAGGTTGTGATTTTTGTGATATATTTTGCTCACAGGAGTGCGTGCGTGTACTTGCTCTGCGTGTTTGCTCAAGAACGATAATGGAGTCTATGCAAACTTTTTTATTGTACTCGTATACAATGTTCACGTGAATTCATTAAAATTGAATGTGCTCCCATTGTTTCTATAACCACAGTTCCACGGTTGCCTTTTCTAATTCGACTCTCTTAAAAGCCCGACGCGCGTGCGACAAAACGTCTGTTTCATCAAAGAATGACATAACACGTTTTTCACGAAACGTTTTGCATAAAAGTTTTACCCGCAAGGGATCATTCATTTATTACGTACGCATAAAATTTGAATTTTTCAACCCCCCTCCCCCTATGTACGCAAAATCGGCCATTTTTTCATATACATTAAGCATAACAGTACGAAATTGCACTGACCCCTCCCCCTCCCCTAATGCGTACGTAATAAATGAATGACCCGCAAACGAAAATAAAAAACGTCCAACACACGGCAAAACTAAAACACATCATCCAAAACGTTTTTTCCATGCCGTGTGCGTTGAACGAAACGAAAACAGATCGAAAATGTTTTTCACAGGAAAAAAAAACATTTTCTACTGGCTTTGCACACCGCGGATTTTATTAGGTTTTTAAGTTCCGACCAAACGTTTTCTTGCTTTTATCCGACTGTGGATTTAAAATCAAGAGTCAAAGTTCGACTGGTAGTTGTGGAAATGGTTCTTTGATGGACGTGGAAACGTTGGCTTATTTATGTTTAAGTGTATACCTATTGTAGGCATGTTATCCTACGTGTAGCTTGTTATGTTGCATTTTATTTATGTATTGAGATTATTTTAATAAGTTTCTTTTTGTAAACTGTAACTGTAAACTGATTCGGTATGTGTTACTTTGAGAGTTTGTACATATGTATCTAACATACTGGATTTATAGACATATAAATCCATAAAATTAACTTTAAAATCTTTATTAGACTGCTGAGCTGAGATTGTATGATTTATTAAGGATAATCTGAAATTATTTAAGATTCAACCCTAATGCAAATAATCTGCACGAGACATTTCTGATTGAAAATGAACTACAAACACTAGACATTTGACATTATCAGCAGACTTTCAACAACTGATCATCCACACTTCACTCCATGAGTTCAGGACTTCACCGGAAACATTTTTAAATGAAAAAATTCCAAAAAATAGACTAGTGGTGTCTAGGCTACCGTGACCTATATTGTAATTCAAATGCCTTATATTATGTAGCCTAGGTATATTTGAAATTGTTTAATAAGGTACTGGTAGTAATAATTTTTAACGTCATTTATGTATGCAGGCTCTTTCCATTGAATCAGGAATGGATTTTTTTTTTGGGGAAATTTGGAAAGTTGCCTCACGATGAAACAGATGCCTTAATGAATGAACGATAAGTCTGTGATAATGTATGAAAAATATTGCACAGTTAAGTTTTGAGAATCAAGTTTTGATATCTTATACATGTATTCGCTATTGTTAATCGAATTAATTACCTATTGTTTATTATGCGATAAAATTGAGAATATTCCGTCCTGAATAAGATTATTATCTTACCATTGGTTTTCGAGATGTTTTGTTTCAACAAAAATAAATTATTGATCTGCTTTCATGACAGACGATGATATAAAAATGTGATACGTTTGTTAGTCTCTTAAGGAAAACCCGTTCAAACTGTTAATCTGCGTTCGAGCCAGGGGTAGATCCAGGGCCTCATTTTGAAGAACCATGTCACGATCCCAAAAGGGCTGCACTATGATGTCGATACAATCCCGCCAGGCCTCTCATGCATGATAAAAATCTCGAAATGAAATTTAAAAAAAAAACACGTGATGTTCAAATATTTTTTCAGCTTTTTTCGCAATTTTTATTGATTGATAAATATCAAAGCTACAGCAGTTTAATAGTTTAATACATGATTGTTGCCACGCGAGCCGGCGACAGATTCCACAAGGTTAACTAATGATATTAATGATGATCATGATGATCGCGACCTTACTCACAAGTTCTTCTTAACTTCAACTTAAAACAGATTTAAACACTCCTGATTTTGTAGGCGACTACACAAAACTCCGCTTAAGTCGGATCCGATTTACTCGGAGATAACTGTTTAACTCGAGAGATGTTTGTCAAAACATTTTGATGACACTAAAATATATTGAGCTGGGAAGTCGGACAAAATCTTGCGGTCCCAAAAGCTGAGCGGAGTCTACTGTATAAGGGTCAAAGGAATTAAGCAGTTCAACCATGGACTGTAAAACGATGAGTCCATCGTAGAACCACCTCAGATATTGCGATTTAATCAGTTTTTTTCAAACCTAGAATTTGGGCCGAAAAATCACTATTTTATCCTGAAAAATGAACGACACCTTATTTCTCCTAATTGGCCGGGTCACTTCCATAAACTGCTATAAAATTTGTAATCAGTTCATTTCTATAACTGCCGGGTCTGTTATCATAAGCTTGATCATGATTTTTTTTTAAAGTTATGTACATGGCAGATAGGCGGCCGACTGGGTCAACTTCTAAACTCAGCAGAAATGAGGGAACGAGGTGTCAATTTTTCTACAGCGCCTACCAGTTATAACGAACATATTTTCTGGTCCTCTGAAGTTTGTTGCATTAACGGGGTGGGTTCCGCTGTAGCTAAATTACAGGCTTCCACCAATAAAGTTCTTACTAATTAGAACTTGATGGTCGAATGTAGCTATACACTAGCCCTATACATACATACATACATAAATATTCACACATGAAATTGAAGAGTTTTAAAATATTAGCTAAACATAGTGACACCTAAGTTAAGTGTAAGCCAAATTGATAACATAGACAAGTAATTCTTTACACACTCATTACCTAAACAACTAGGCTAAACAAAAATGAAACCTTGTCTCTCCGCAGCGGCCGGGTCATTTTTGTAAAATTTGATAAAATTTCTAAACAGTTCATTTCTATAGCGGCCGGGTCTGTTATGGTAAAATTGATCACGATTTTAAAAAATATTTAATGTATAGGGTAGATAGGCGGCCGGCCGGGTCAACATTTAAGTTCAGCAGAGCGGAGAAACAAGGTATCAATTTTTTTTAGCCTAACTAACTACTGTGCTAATTAAATCTTGGTGGTTGAAAAATAAATGTCAGAAAAAGTTCGACTCGGGGGAAGCTCTTACTTTACCCCATGATTAGCAATTAATTACAAGACTAAAGCAATACGCAAAATCTATAGAAAATATAAAATCCCCCGAAAACAACAAAAAAGAAATTACCAGGAAATCCTTTTTTTCAGTTAAATTCTGTCGTTACTTTTATAACAGCATCCAATTGGAATATCACAAATCAGGTTCCTACAGATTGGTCGTTCCTAGATATAAGGCTTTGTCGAGGAGTTTTAAAGGAGAAAATTTCAAATTTCGAGGAAGCGTCTGCATCACTTTCATATCCCGATTATGAAATCTATTCTAAGGAATCAAGCAGTCGAAGGGACCCACTACAAAATTTCTACGGTTTCGTTTTTTTCGCCGAGCGTTTCCTCCTGACGATCGGCAGCTGCTGCGGGCTCTTCTGTTTCAAGATGCTGTTCGGTACTTCTTGTTGCGCGCACGCGTATCGCGCCTCGAGGCTCTCGCGGCCGAGCGTGCGCGATTTTTTCGGATCGAATATGAGTACCGGCGACGGCCGATCGTCGCTGTACGGGTAAACGTGAGACGGCGACTTCTGCAAGTACAAACATTTATTAAATCGTGACTTTTCTGCTGTACTTTTCAATTCTTCTTATTAACCCTTTCAGAGCTGAATAATCCATACCCTATAATGCTGAAGATAATTTGAAAATTCTGAAAAATTCCACCCTAGTGTGTTGAATAACGGGAATAGCACTATAGTGCGTCTACACCCTGGCGCGGTATATCGTTAGTTACTAATATTTCACTATGTTTGACAGGTGCTGCCATCTTTCAAGAGAGATAATTAGTAATTACTAATTAAATCAATACACCGCAGTGCGGTGTACTAGCAAAATCCATCACCGATTCGTACACCGGACTGCAGTGTTGACGCACTGAAAGGGTTAAATCATAATTTATAACTTGAATACCGGTACTTATGAAACTACAAAATTGAGCTAATTTTCAACCCCTTTCCCTCCATGGTATGGAGATGTGGCCAATTCTAAACTGTAAATTCGTAAACCTCGGAAATCTTTCGCCGTTTTAAGTTTCTGTGGTTCCCGCAGTTACACGAATTTAAAAAGTTTTTCGCGGGCGAATTTTCAAATTTCTAAACAGAAATAGGACCTTCGTAAAAAAGAACCAAGACCATCGCAAAAGGTAGGCGATTTTCAAGAAAGATAGCCGACGAAAGTCACTCTTGGAAAAATGCTACACGAAGTTCATTGATTAAATGAATATTTCCCAAATATTTCCTCCTTTCCAAAATATTTTCAAACCACTATGGGATCATTTATTTATAACATACGCATAAAATTTGAATTTTTCAACCTCCCCTCCCCCTCTGTACGCAAAATCGGCCATTTTTTCATATACATTAAGCATTACAGTACGCAATTGCACTGACCCCTCCCCTAATGCGTACGTAATAAATGAATGACCCCCTATACAGAAATATCATTTCAAAATTGCACAAGTTTTTTCCCTATTTGCGGGTATTGCCGGAACCGAGTTTTCCGTCGTACCTGAATCAGAATAGGTTTAGGTTCTAGATGGTTATGTTTGGCGGTATTTTTCGAGGGAGGCGTGTACCGACTGTTCTCCTCGGTGATCAACGATTCGTGCCAGTGAATCCGTCCCGGTTCTTTATCGGCTAAAAAAAGGCAGAAAAAACAAAAAATCTCTAGAAAACTTTGATGGTCGTTCATTGAAATATTGAAAATGGACTTCTTTCAATTCTAGAGTCAAAACAGTCCAGTGCCGACTTCAAATTTACCGAGTTTACTGATAAAACAATTAACATCCGGTGTTTCTAGTTCATTTTAGATTAAAAATGTCTTAGGTACTGAAAGTGAAGTGTGGACGATCAGTTGCTGAAAGTGTGCCGATAAAATGTCTCTAAGATCTGGGCCCGGTTTCGTAGACTGAGTATCTAAGTTTTATCCCTAGGGGTAAATCCTCAATCTGAGTGACAACCGCCATAGTTACAATGAGAAACCATGGTTATAACTGACAAATTTCAAAATGTTCCCAGGGACTATTTTTCTTCCACATCTATGAAACCGACCCCTGGTGTTTGTAGTTCATTTTTAATCAGAAATGTCTCAGGTGAAGCACTAAACACACATGTGAAGTGTGGACTAGGTCTACAAATATGTGGACAATCAAAAATTGGATGAATGGTGATAAAGTATTGAATATCTAAGGGGTTCATTTGGGCTGCAACAGACGTTGCGCGACCGACAAGAGCTACAATTACCTGACACAACGTGTTTCACAACACGCGGAGTAGATGGCGTTGCTGCAGGCAATGGAATCGCTACAAAACGAATCGTAAACAACGTTATTGTTCATCAAAAGATTCAAGTTCGGGAAGAAGTTTTTTTATGAGGAAAAATAGAAAAAGTCTGTATCTTACACCCGGTGGCGTTTTTATGCTTGACGACTTTCGGTCCTTTGAGCACTTCGGCCAACGGATTCGAGTTCGAACGCGTGTTCTTCTTCGTGATCGCCGCCAACTCTTTCGGGTCCTGCAAAACGTTTTACGAAAGCGCGAATCAAAAATCGATGAAAAAGATTTCGCCGTTTCGATAGATCTCCCTATAGCGTGGTAGATTCGCGCGGAAATGATTTTCCGTAAATCGATCATCAAATAATCTCGACGTCTGCACGGATAAATCCCCCTATGACATCGGCAAATTGATCTAATAGACCCTTCTAGAAAAGATTATCTGGCTCCATGAAATTCTCCCTTCGACATCATCAAATTGACCTAGACTTTTTTGCACAAATGCCCGTAAATATGGTCCGATCTAAGCATTTAGATCGCCCGGGACAAGTATATTCTCATTAGGACAAGTTGTAGGTCATCATTATCACTCGTCCACCGAGCTAGTGCATTTTTATGTCTCAAAGCTTTTATCCAAAAACAACGGATCATTGTTCTGCCAGTCAGACCGTCTGCGTGGGGCAGGTAGATTTTTGATGGGGGCAAGTGAAGTTTCAGGTATGCTTGCCCCCCGCGGGTAAGACGGTGTGGCTTTCATTCCTTAGATCGGACCCCGCCGTATGTCATCATCGCGTTGATCTGTAGACCGCTCCCAGCAAAGATAGCCGCCGCTATAAACCCCCTCGCGACATTTCATCGATAACTTACGAGTTGATAAGCGAAGACCGTTTGACTCTGTAGCGGTGCAGGTGCGCAGGACTCCATCTGCTCGCAGACGGCTTTCAAATCCGGTACCTGATCATTCAAAAAAAAAAAAAAAATTTCCGATATACTTCCATTTCAGCCGACGATCTAACAGTAGAATAGCATTTTCTTTCTCCGTTCGATATTTACCCATTTCTGGCTCAATTTCTGGAGCAGATTTTTCTGTTCGCGGATCAGTTTGCTGCGTCCCTCGTATAAACTTTCGTCCATCGCCGTTCTCTGCGACGACGACGATGACGACATTTGCGAAAAACTTTCGTCCAAATTACCAATGACCTCTCGTATCGCGTCCGCAGTGCCTTTCAAGTTTTTCATCGACTCCACGTCGACGACATTTTCCTGCGGTGGGAATGAAAATAATTCTAAATACTTCTTAGGCTCTTCACCACATAAAGGGCGGCAACTGTTACTGGCTTCTTCCCTGAATTTTTCCCCTGACTGTTCCCTGACAGGTACGTTGCAAACTAAGATAAAAACCCATTATCTACAAATTAAAAGAATTTAAAAACAAGAATTTATTTATTCAATCTAAAGTATATAGAATAACGACGTTTCAATTGCATCCTAAAGATCATCGACACCTGACGATGATCTCTAGGGTGAGATCGAAACGTCGTGTATTCTATATATTTTAGATTGAATAAATTCTGGTTTTTAAATTCTTTTAATCTGTAGATAGTGGGTTTTTATCTTATTATCCGTTCACCACGTTTGAGTTTGGTTATCGTTCTACGTTGGAAACTGTTTTATGGATGATCAACAAATTTCCCTGACTTTTCCGCGTTCTTGTAAGCTTTCTTTGTTTTACAGAGTTTCCGGACTATTATTCCTTGACACGCACGATGCCCTTTAACAATCCTTAACCCTGACTTTCTCTCAACTTGAGGCCATTTTACTGGTCGCACGCGAGTTAGGCGAGGATTACTGTAGATGGCCACACTTACCAACTGACATGACGACGGCATCATTTTTTCACAAGTCGCCTGAAGGTCGGGAACCTGTTCAAAAAAAATACCGAGCAATTACACATTAAAACTCTACTATGATAGCTACAACTAATTTTAACTTAACATGCTCAAAATGATCGTGTTGTTCGTGACCTATAAGAATTCTGTAAAAGCCACCATTTTCTGAGGACAGGTGCGTGGTCATGGCTTACTCTAATAATCTTAGACCAGTCTAAACTCATTTTGGTTTCATAGCCAATCTTTAGACTTAAGACCAGTCTTTAGATTCTTTCATGAAGATTATCATTGGTCTTAGTGTAGATTTCGGACTCAAGTCACTATACAGTGCAATTGGGCGCTAGTTTAACAAGGCAGCATTTCTCTATTTAGGCTGAATTAACTGAAATTTCAAAGTACACGAATCGACGGTACCGACCCATTTCTGTTGTAGTGTTTTGATCAATAGTTGCTGTTGCTCAGCGTTTCCGTCGCTGCTGCTCAAACGTTCGACGGTTTCGTCGAGTTTCCCGATGACTCGTTTGATCGTTTTCACGTCGTCTGCCTCGAGCGTTGAAGTACGTCGGTTCGATTCCGACCGGTCGTCGCCGGTTCCAGCTTCTTCCGTCGTCGCCGCTGCCTTTTTCTGTAAAAAGTTTCCGAGAGAATGAAGTCTCATGTCGTGGATGTTTTCACCAAAAAGGAAAGAAGGTGCATAGATAATTTTGCATAGATAAATGGCAATCACGAAGATGAATATCCAGACCACATTTCTACGCTTCAAAATATAATTGCTTGCAAGCTTTTTCATACATTGAGACACAAAATTTACAATTTCTTTAAACTTTTCCACGCTTGCGAATTTAGATTATAAGACTTGTTGATTACCTTCGCCGGTGATTTACGTCTGGCCATGAACTGTTTCATCATTCGTCGTTTCTCGGCGACTGCGTCGTAGTTCTCTTCGTCGACAGTAGGCGGCGACGACGGCGCGGTGGCTACTATCGGAGACGCGCTTTCGGTGTCGTTCGAAAAAACCTCGTCGACTGATGACTTTTCGCTGCAGCTGGCACCCTAAAACATAGAGATTTTCTACATTCATAGTAAAAATGGCAGCAATTTTAGAAGTAGGGAAAAGTAGGTGCTCGATTGCATGAAATCTGCTGAAAGATATGTCAAATTTCATAATCTTTATTCTTAATTCGTTTACCTTCGCCGGTGACTTGCGTCGTTCCATGAAAGACCTCATCGCGCGTTTGTGCTCGGAAACTGGGTCACACGGCTCCGTCTGGTCGTCATTCGGCCAAAGCCTCGTCGAAACGCCTGTTGCTACTTCTTCATTTTTATCTGCGACGCGGGCGGCCGACGGATTTCGCTCGTCCGACAAAACAGGATTCGCGAAAAAAGATGAATTCCGCCCGACGACGGCCGAGATCGATGGCTCGACATCCGCGTTCTCCGCGCTCGGAGAAATTGTCTCGTCCAGAGCGGAAATCCGAGGAAAAAATTTCTGCCGCGATCGTTTCACCGAATCGTTCAAACTCGATTTCGAAAAGTCTTCCTTTTCGTCATTCTCATCGACATTTTCATCATCATCATCATCATCGTCGTCGATTTTGTTTTTGATCGCGACCGACGATGAAGTTCTCACGAGACGCGGCGTCGAACGTCGGTTTTTTATTTTCCGCGCTTCCGTCACGATTTCGACCTTATGATCTTCCTCGCTGTCGCTGCTTTCATCATCGTTATCATCATCATCATCATCATCATCATCATCATCATCATCATCATCATCATCATCATCATCATCATCATCATCATCATCATCATCATCATCATCATCATCATCGTCACTATCTACCTCCTCTTCTTCCTCTGAATCGGATTCTGATTCTTCGGATTCCGATAGTACGATCGCCAGCTGACCATTCGTACCTCGTAGTAGGATGGCCTCCTCGTCGACTTCCATTCTTTTCCCTTCATCTCCTCCGCTCTCGATTTTCACCGAACGTCCGTCTGCTGTCGAATCTGAAAAATCCCCCCGCGATCTAGTGTGTCCGTTTTCCGGGTCGACGAATTCTACTCCGCCCGCACCGTGGCCGGAGGCATCCGCCGCCATGCTCCGACTCTGGAGGAAACTCAATCTCGTCGACTCGAGGATCCGCTGTTTACTGACGGCTGCTTCATCGCCAATGGCAACGTGAGTATCGTCTGCCGAGAATATATCGCTGAATTGCGAGATGTTGTGTTGTTGTTGAGAAATGTCGCATTGTCGTTGAGAATTTCGGCGTTGTTGTTCAGAAATGTTGTTCTGTTGAGAAATGTCGCGTTGTTGTCGAGAAATTCCGTGTAAATGTTCCTCGCAGTCGAGCAACGACCGCGAACTCAGCTCGCCGGTCGACCGCCCGTCCCGGCTACAGTTTTTAAAACTCAGACGTTTCCTCCATCGAGCGTCGTCATCATCATCATCGCCGCTTTCATCGTCTCCATTATCTTCATCTCCAACGACATCTTCGCGATCGGATTGGCTCGCGTCGCGCGCGGGTCGTCGGTCCGCGTCTGCTTCGCTGCTGCACGACGCGTAATACGACTCGGCTCGGCGTCTGCCGACGACGACGGTTGCCGCGTCGACGCGACCCATCGACGACTGACACGAACTGAAAACCTGATCGTCCGACTCGATCCTAACCCTCGGAGTGACGACACGCTCTACGACTGCACTCGGTAATCTCTCGTTCTTTACGCGAGAGAGATCGAAAGACATATTTTGATGATCGGTTTTCTTATTTGATTCCGGAATTTCCTCCGCCGCAGTCGCATCTGGCGCCGAGTGAACTTCGTCCGCTCCAATTTCTCCAGGTTCTTGTTTAATTACTCTGAATCCGTCTGCTCCATCTGCTTCATCCAAATCGACCGCTTCCTGTTTGACGGTCACTTCGCTTAAATCCTCCTCGTCGCACGGCGAGAACGGCACATTAACGATCGTCGCGCTTTCGTCGCCGTCGACTTCAAATAAATCCGCGTGGCCGTCTGCCGTTCGAATTTCGTCACCGCCGTCGTCGAATTTCTCTCGTTTAACGCGACTCGCGTCGATCCGAATATCGGAAATTTTCTCGGCCAGGATACAGACGCTATCGTCGAGACCGCCATTCGAAACTTCTTCCTCTTTAATCCACGCGGCGACGTTTCCACCGGCGACTTCGTCGACGATGAACACGCTATCCTCCAGATTATCATCACCATTTTTCGACTCGCACGAATTAATCGCCGCGTCGTCCGCGAAATAATCGGTCAGAATGACGCTCTTTCTCGCAGCCGGGGGCGCAGCGGTCATCGACTCTCGCCCAACGTCGGTGTCTCGCGCGGCGTACACGCAGCAGACGGACGACGACTCGATATCGGTCGACTCGATAAACGAGTCGCCGAGTCGCTCGCAAAGACTCATGATGACCGAGTCGCTGAGTAGTTTATCGTCGCTCAGCGAGTCCAACGAGAAGTTGCTGCTCGTTTTTCGGTTTCCGGTCGCTTTCGAATTTTCTGGCTCGATAGTTTCGAGATCCCCGACTGCATTTTCCTGCACAGAGTCGTTGATTGTATCATCCCCAGTTTCGAGATTCCCGCTGCGTAAACTATCGGCAGTCATATTGCCGACTGTTTCCAGATCCCCGTTCATCAATTGCTGTAGACTATCTGCCATCATATTATTGCCACTAGTTTCAAGATCCCCCTTCGTTGATCGCTGTAACCTTCCTGACGTCACATTGTTGATGGTTTCCAGATCCCCGATTATCAATTGCTGTAGACTATCCGTCGTCATATTGCCAGTTTTAAGATCCCCACTCGTCGATGAGCCCTGTAGACTGTCCTCCGACATGGTTTCTAGTTCACCGTCGCCGGTATCCATAGTGATAACATCGTCGATTATTGAACGCTCGAATTCGCGATCGACGCATTTCGACGAATCAGGCGGCTCTAAACCGACTCGTTCGATGATCGCGCAGTCGACCAACAATTCTAGATTATCGTTCGCCTCCGGACTCGCAATCGGATCCGGACTTGAATTCAGATCTTGACTCGCAATCGCACTTAAACTAGAATCTGAACTTAAATTTCGATCAGTACTCTCGATTGGTTCCGGACTCGAATTCGAATCTGAACTCAAATTTGAATCGGGACTCCCAAACAGATCTGGACTGGCTATACGATCCGGACTCGAATTCGGATCTACCTGTCTTTCGCTGATTTTCAACGCGGCGTGCCCGCGACGGTTTTCGTCATTTGTAGGGTCGACGTTTTTTGAAATTTTCGGCGTAGTCGCGCACAGTCTGGCTAAAACGTCTAAATTCGTGCGCGGGTCATCGACGCCCCCCAATTTTCGATGTTTTTTCGACGAATTTCGTTCGTGGAGCGAGATCTCCTGTACTCCCTCCTCGAGGATACGCATACTGTTCGAGACGTCTGCCAGAACCGACCCGTGTCTGCCACCGGACTGCTCGCACCGACCCCCCGATGTCTCCGCGTTTTCAGCGTCCTCCTCTTCAATACTCGTTCCTGAAAATGTTTGAAGAAAATTTTTCAAAATTTTTTTCTTAATATTTCCGATCGATTCAAATTCAACCCAGAAATTGAACGTCCCCATTTAATCCCCCTATGACATCATCGAATGAGATCTATCTCCTAAGTAAGATAGATGACTATATCCCTCAGTCATGGCATTAGATTTTAGAGGGGTGGCCATCGCTTTCATTTTTACATCCACCCCTCTGCAAGGTAGGATCTGAAGGGTGGGGACTAGTCATCCTAGATTTTTGGAGTTAGGCCCAGTTTCACGAAAAAGTTTAAGCCTAAAACGGTTAAGTTTGAATTGTTGTCCTCATTTGAGTTTAACTTTTTTGTGAAACCGAGCCCAACCCTTTAAATTTTTTACTATTCTATAAAGTAATTACGAAAGATTCCCTCATGAAAGCCATAAAAATAGCCTTGGAAAACACCATAATTTTAAGATTTTATCAGGGAGGACCCCAGAATCCCCTTTTGACGGCTTCGTACCAGTTCAGAGCTCGCCACGTCAGGGTTCCCTTACACGATGTGCCCTTCACCCTGGTCCCCCACCATCCAAAAAACCTGGCTCCACCCTCGCTCTGAAAGAAAATCAGCCACCCGATATATCTGCAGCCCTACAAGAGTGAGGTCCACATTGTATCAACATTAAGATTATACCGAAATTGGGCTTAATTTTCTGTATTTTTTTGGGGGGGGAATCGAAAGCCTTGCTACTTCAGCGACCATGAAGTCATACACTTAAAAACGAACGCAGCCCCTTCCAGTTAAGACGGCCGCCCGAGGAATGATATATTCAGCCTACCTAGCGTACTGATGCGACGTTGCTGCATGTTGGTTTTAAACGCGCGATCGTCGCGCGGCGCGACGAGGTGATTCGGTAACGTGCGACGCCGGTAGAACGGACGACGCACGCAACGCTCTTTCTCCGTCACTTCTCCGATGAATATCTCATCCTCCGACGACGAGGCGGCGGCCAACGACTCCAGCCACTCCCGCTGCTGCTGCTGCGACAGTTCGTCATCAGCCATCATCGTCTGAAATCGGATGAAAATAATTTTCATAATTTCGCGCCAGAGCACATTATAGGGGATCATTCATTTTTTACGTATGCATAAAATTTAAATTTTTCAACCCCCCCTCCCCCTCTGTACGCAAAATCGGCCATTTTTTCATATACATTAAGCATTACAGTACCAATTGCACTGACCCCTCCCCATTCCCCTAATGCGTACGTAATAAATGAATAACCCCTAGGTAGATTCTGGATTTCGGGGTAGGACTTATCTCAGTAACAAGCGGAGGCCAGTTTTGCAGAAAAGTTGGTTACAATTTACCAGTAGAAAGTTAGTTGACGAAGTGACAAATAAAAGTTCATTGTCACCATGGTCTCTATCCAGCGGTTACCTTCGACCCACAGGGGCCTGACACAAAAAGTTTTTGACCCCAGTATCCTAGGTACTATATATAAAGACTTTTTATATATAGTACCTAGGATACTGAGGTCAAAAACTTATTGTGTGAGTTTCGGGCCGATCAAAATTTTACCATTAAAAAACATAATTTTTTGTGTTCAAAGGGTATAAGTGCAGATCCGCACCTCTCCGCATAAACGGTTCAATCAATTTCATTAAATATCATTGTTTCGGATTCAATGTCATCAGCAATTCAGTACATTGGGATTGGCTAATTATAAGATATCTTCACTAGAAAGATTTTAGCCTGGATTCTGTCATTCAGCAGATTGCGTCAATCACAGGTGCGGATCTGCACTTAAACCGTTCAAAGTTATCGACTTTTATTCCCCCAGAGCCAGACCATCCTGACTTTGATTTAGAATTAGAAATAATTTGCAGATATAAATGGAATAAGGGGTGTCCAACTGAAGAAAGTGCACTAGAATCCAATTATCAATCAATTTTTTTTTGAAGATTCGGGCAATGTCAATTTTTGGGGTCATTTATATATTGGAATTCATTGAATGAAGTAGGCCTATATGTACCACCATCCCGAAATAAAGAAAACGCTGTGGCTACTCGTACAGACCAGTACGGATTACTCTGGAGGCTATTCGTACGGAACTAGGATCTGTACGCTAATAACTGTCGCTGATTGGCTGATTAACGCCGCGCATGCGCACAGAGGTGCGCGACTTAGAAAATTCAAGGAAAGTGTGGAGAATAGAGTTAGAGAAAAATAGAGCAGATCGAGCGAGACTCGAACCCGGGCCAGTAAATTACTAGCGCAGCATCGTACCACTAGACCACCGAGCTCGCTGACAGTCGACCGAATGTTTTAACTACATATAGCCTCACCTTACCCTAACCCCCAATACCTTCCTGTACACATTATTCGTACGGGTCCGTACAAGTAGCCACTTCGTAAAGAAAAATATTGCAGCTGATCCAGCCACAAGTTACCTATTGAACTGGTGGAATTCTTTTATAATCGGATGGGCTTTCGATTAACTAACTTATTACCACGATATCTGGACTGTAGTTTGTGAAAATATCCGATGAGTGAAACTAAACCACAGACAGGTTACTGACTATCCAGGGCGGTGTCTCGGTCAGTGAATCAAAATGTGGTGCGGTGGTGGTGGGTGGATGAGATTGAGGAGTTTTTTATTGGCCGGCAACCACTACCTACCGCACCGGTACCTAAAACGCTACCGTCACTGACCCCTTCCAAAATGGTGTCAAGTCAACCGTACTTAAACTTACACTCGAACAACTCGCTTAAAGTCTAATCAATCGAACATTCTCATCAGAACTCTCAGAATATTTTTGACAGCTTCCTTTCCTTTCGTAAATTAGCGAAATTCCCGCATTAAAGTCGGTCGATTTTCATCAATATTTATCCGGTTTTTATTCCAAAGGCCCAAATAAAAAAGGGTTTACAAACAAATACAATTAACCCATCCAAAATTAAATAACAAAAATATTTTCTAAACTTGGAAAAAGGCTAGAATTTTTAATCATGCTAATAATTATCACAAAACTATTGATCAAATTGAGACCTGTTTCTTCGGGCGCCCTATTTCACGGTATCGGACTTTACACAACTAGCGCCGTATTTCACGGTATCGGACTCTGACTGTGCAGAAACGTTCGCTAGAAACGCCGGGAATCATTGGCACTTTTAACAAATCGCTGGAATATGACAACTGATTTCCATTAGAATGATTTGTTACGTTGCAGACGTTTTTATAAGAGGGATTTTATCGTAAATTTAATGAACATTGAATTTCTTTAGCAGATGTTTAGACTCAGCCATAGAGCGGAGTCTGTGACTCTGACGCCCAGGCGGCCCCGGTCCGTTTGACTCGCACCAATTCCAAAACTTTTAAGACAGTAGTAAATTTAGACTCCATTCTAGCACTATTTTCAAAACTAAGAGAATAGTGACGTTTTGACTCGATTGACCATCCTCCAAACTGAGCCGCGTTGACTAAATTCTTCACTGTTTTTTTTAAATGCTTGAACCTAACGCTCCAAAACCCGACCACACCGGTCCCGACTACCACTGAAGCTAAAGCTCGAACAGCTTTCGACTGCTAACCGATGCCGACCTGCGTCAGTTTCCGCGGATCCAAAGTCATTCATAAATCATCGCAGTTGTTTATTAAGACACGCACGTAATCTGAACCTTGCAATTCGACTGACACCTCTCGATCGAGCCACTGAGTACCTTTAATGGCCGTTAACGCGCGAGATGTACAAACGACGGGCCATCAATTTTACCCCCGTTCAAATCTCGGCGGCCGCGGTTCTCATCATCTCCGTAGCAATTTTATATATTCATCGCTGATTGAACGTGATCGACGAGCGTAGGATGGCTCCGGCGTGTATAGTAGTCGCGCGATGAACACGAGTTAAACACGCCGCCGGGATTAGCGGTAGATTAATACCGGGATCACTGGTAGCAACAGTCGCAGACGACCCGGCGCGCATCATCGATATACTCTTCTTCCACCGGTAATAAGGCTAAGCATGATTGATACATTGTTTCTCATTTTGTTGAGCTTAAAACTTGGCCCGACTGGGGCCGCTTATCTAGCCCTAAATCATGATCAAACTAACAATAACAGACCCGGCAGTTATAGAAATGAAACTGATTACCAAGTTTTATCGCGGTTTTCAAAATTACCCTGTTGATCATGAGAAACACGTTTAGCATTAGCCTAAGTTACCAGCGATGAGAGAGGGAGAGAGAGGGAAATAGAGAGTGAGAGTGAGAGGATGAGAGTGAGAGGGGAGAGAGAGGGAAAGAGAGAGTGAGAGGGGAGAGAGAGAGGGGGAGAGGGTGAGAGAGTGAGACAGGGAAAGAGAGAGTGAGAAGGGAGAAAGGGAGTGAGAGTGAGAGGAGAGAGAGGGAGTGAGAGGGAGAGAGAAAGGGAGTGAGGAGGAGAGAGAGAGAGAGAGAGAGAGAGGGAGAGAGGGAGTGAGGGAGTGAGGGAGTGAGAGGGAGAGAGCTAGCACCGGGGAAAGATTGATATCACGAATGTCGTTCGGTTAAATTAATGTCAAAGTATTTCATCTCTCAGATCAAGTCGTTCACGATCCCCGCCGCGCCGTCGTCGCGTTACGTTTTGATGTGAAGGAGACGACAGTAATCTATTTCGGCATGAATTCATCGACTGTGTATGGATGGATAGACTACACTCTCCCCCTCTCATCTCCCCCTCTTCCCTCCCCTTCCCTCTCTCGTTCTTCTCTCATACACTCTGCCTACTTTTCCCCCTCCTCTTTTTCCTTCCCTTTCTCCTCGCTTACTATCCCCTCCCATTCTCCCTCTTCCCCTCTCTCCTCTGCCGAACACATTCCCCCTCCTTTCTCTCCCTCCCTATCCCCTTTCTCTTTCTCCCTTTCCTCTATCAACACGTCCCCCTCTCTCCCTCCCCCTCTTCTATCAAACACGCTCTCCCCACTCACAAAGTTCCCCCTTTCTCTTCCATGCACACACTCTCGACTCCCCTCTCTCACACAATATCTCCCTCTCCCCCCCCCCATTCTCAGAAAGCGATGTCCTTTATCGGCGCATTATTTTAATATAAGAGCTTCGATATTAGTCGATGAACCGTTCGGCTGCTCGTTAAACGCCTCTCGTCGGAATTCGTAAAGAGATGATAAATATGTAACTTATTTTCAGCTATTCCTCGTGCACGCTTCACACGCGATACTGACATCAACAAGCTCAGCCGCCGTCGTGCACCGAACTGCTCCCGTTTCGCCGCCACCCGTTCTGCGCGGCGATGAGAACATTATTGCCGTCTTGTATGAATGGAACGATTGGACTGAATTATGCATTTCGTCGTGATTTATCCTCCGATAAAATATGGATATTCTCCGAGAATATGCGCGCGGTGTGAAGAGATTCATACCTGAAACGCGTTGCTCAAATGAACGACCAGTGATTGCTTTTAGGAATTTTTAGTATGACCGCCCTTTCTCGTGGCATTCGAGCGGGCCTTAATATAGAGAATTTTTACTGCGCGAGAATTTAAACTTTTCACTTCGATGGGAAACAAATACAAACGAAACAACTAAAAAAAAGACCCCAGCCGTCTCTAGATCCACAGGGTTACACTGGTACTTACAGCTGGGACGTAAAACTCTACTTAACTAAACTGTTAACGGATAATGGAAGTGGATGCGGTCTGATTTTTCACACCCACGCTGACCAAATCCTGTTCTCATTCTCACTAGGCGGACAGGTAGAGTTTGGCAGCCTCCAATCTATGTTAATTCAACACGTTAAGAAACTGTCCGTGGTCGAATTTGAAAGACGAAAATGTTATGAACGCTCGCTGGCTGGATAAGGGAAAGGAGAATAATAATCACGAGAATAACAAAAATGTAAACCAGAAACAAAGAATAGCTCGATAATTTTTTATTCGTCACATCGACAATGAAATTTATTCGTTAGCGATGTCTTTGTATTGTCGGCCCAACACCTCCACAGCACATCTGATTTGACTAATCAAGCACGGATGACGAAACGATTACGTATAAGCGCTCGACGACTTTTAGAACTAATCAAGCACGGGCGACTAGAAAGTTTTCATTTATGACAGGTACAATCGGAAACCCGTAACATTCTACGACGTATTTGCGTATTATATCCTGTACTCGCGCTCGCATCGTTTCTGGTATTTTTCTGTGCGCGAAAAACGTCAAAATCTGGTCGCCGATTTTTTGAATTTCGACATCGCGTTCGCTAGCGTATGATTTGTCGGTTTGCAGAGCTAGGTGAACTAGGCAACCAGCGGTGTCGACCGAATGCGATATCAACTTCCCTCTGGCTTTGGTTATGACTTCGCGAAAGCTCGCTTCGGTGTAGTACGCTAGCTCGTCAACGTTCTCAGATGCGTTCGGGTCCAGTAGTCGCCGGATTTCGTTGTTGATCTCGAGAAAAGCCGTGCTAGTCACCATTCGAATCAGAGCCCGGCCGTTTTCGGCGGTCAGTCCGTACAAACTGGACTCCAATACACGCGCGGCGTCTTCGATATAGTAGAAAACCTGCGAGAATTCTAACAAATCGTAGAAATCTTTCGGCAACAGCGATACGCTATCGCTCGAAAACTTCCACGGATAGATCGTGAATTGGAAACCGTACATCTCGGATAGTAAACTCATACGCTTTCCTAAGTCGTCGACGACCAACGGGTTCGATTCGACGCAGTCCAAACGATCGATTTTTACGCCGTCGACGCAGACGACTCGCAAAGTTTCTTCCAGTATATCTCCGTGCCCCGGTCCGATCGATAACACTCGCAAGCCTCGTATACTTTCGGCATTCTGGTCGCCGTCTTTCTTCAGATCGCGGTAGATATTGCGCAACTGTTCCGATAGTGTCCTCACCCCGAAAATACTTTGGGTGTGGAATTTACTGAACGTTTGCAGTGACGAATTGTAGTCTTGGTCGTTCATGGCTGGGAACATCAGCGCGAGCACTTCGAATAGTATAGACGTGTCACGGCCGCGATTTTTTTCACAAGAATGTTTCCACCACTTTGTTCGCAGTGCGCATGCTCTGCTGTAATTGTACACAAATGCACGGGGAATCGCTGAACACCGCCGAGAACTGTGTCAGTGCTACGAGCAATTATCTGAATTTCAGATAATTTCTAGTAGGTCAGTGTAGTGTATGCCGTGCCAACACTGCCAAAAGACACTGTCACTGTCATAACCAAAGCCAGAAGGAAGTTGATATCGCATTCGGTCGACGCCGCTTGTTGCCTAGTTCACCTAGCTCTGCAAACCGACAAATCATACGCTAGCGAACGCGATGTCGAAATTCAAAAAAATCGGCGACCAGATTTTGTCGTTTTTCGCGCACAGAAAAATACCTGAAACGATGCGAGCGCGAATACAGGATATACATACGTATGTACGGTCTACCTCTTACCCGGACTTCTTCTTATCGGATGGAAAACCTGCCTATCACAAACCCGGGCGTGAAGCATTTTCTTACTCCATCAATGTTCAAAACTTACACAGAAAAGACTTCGTTGATGAGTCTGACGAATTAGAAATTTGCCCCACAGAGATCAATATTTGAGGAATTGCACTGGTGTTATAAAAAATTCTGTTTATTTCAAAACCACATTATCCAATGCATGCCTTTGAAGGAGGAATCGAATAGATTTCGATCTTATATTTTCAATCATACTAATTTCCATTTCAAGCACGCATGTGCGCATCACTTTTGAAAGCTTAACGACTATTTCTTTAATTGAATCCTCCAAAAGTTTATGAGTTCAAATATGAATAAAGGGCGCGTGGCAACAAATCTATTTCAAAATTTTTCATGATGTAAAATCGTAGTAATCGAAAAGATGCCCGGGTTGGCGGGTTGACACGGTGTTTTGTTGGTGTAGGTTGATAGCCGCGAACGCTGATACTGCATTTCTGACATGGAAAGCTTATTGCCAGTCTAGGTCACTTGACAATATCCAAAGTTCGACAGTTGTGTAGGTTCCAGTTCGGTTGTGTGGGTTTAATTTGACTCAGAATCCAGTTCCACAGTTGTGTGGGTTTAATCTGATTTAACTCTGAACCCAGCTCGACAGTTGTGTGGGCTTAATTTGAATATAACTCTGGATCCAGTTCCACTGTTATGTGGGTTTGATTTGACTCTGGATCCAGTTCGGCAGTTGTGTGGGTTTGATTTGACTCTGGATCCAGTTCGACAGTTGTGTGGGTTTAATTTGTTTTAACTCTGGACCCAGCTTGACAGTTGACAGTTGTGTGGGTTTCATTGACTCTGGATCCACTTCGAGAGTTGTGTGGGTCTAATTTGACTCTGAACCCAGTCGCACAGTTGTGCAGGTTTAATTTGACTCTCGATCGACTTCGAGAGTTGCGTGGGTCTAATTTGACTCTGAACCCAGTTCCACAGTTGTGTGGGTTTTATTTGATTTAACTCTGGACCCAGCTCGACAGTTGTGTGGGTTTAATTTGACTATGGGTCCAGTTCGATAAGGTCTCTAAAATGCATTTGCACAGACATCGAAGTGCATATAATCGGAGTCGTGATGAAATGTTGATATTTTCCTCTGGCAGTCGAGATTAAATCTGCTGCTCCGGACGATGTTTTCCACATTGGGTAGGATATCTTCTGAGAGTCCATTCAAGTCAATCCCTCCCGGCGTCGAATGGATTAAAAAGCTGCTTAATTGCCAATTAAGCGTTTAATTAACGATCAAACCATCCCCGGTCCGCCTTTTAACGGAGGCAATCAACTCACTCGCGATGATAGTTTCATCGCTAAGTTGAGACAATATTATTCGCGAGGAGCGCCTGATTTTTTCTTATCGTTCGAGAGAGTCGAATATATCCGGCAATCCCTTCAGGTCGTATATCATCCCAGAGCCCCGTTTAGAAGGGCGGTATCTCATGAAAAAAAAATCATTTTATTCATTTACGGGTCTCCGCGGATTTCGTTCGGCAAATATATGTAATTTCTTATCGCGAGTTCCCCGAGCTAAAATGAGTCAATTTGATGCAGGTCGGGGTTGGGGTGGAAGGGAAGGGGGAGCGAGGGGCGGACTGAATAGATTGTTTATATGAATAAAAGCAAGAAGACTGGATTAGCATTCGTGGCACGGACTCGTGGAGTGCGGTTCAACCCCCGACGGGTTCTCAGTGGGCGAACGAGACATTCACTTACGAAAGGATTGCGAAATTACTGATACCGAATGAACCTGCGCGGCTTCGTCGAAAAAAGGAGGCGAGAATATTATTATTTTTTTGTTTCGCGTATTCGGGGCGCGGTTAGAAATCAAGAAAGGGATTTATACCAACGGACGAGAGTTGACTCTGGCGAGCGAAGAAAACAGATCGACTGAAAAAAGCTGGAACGATTAGATTCAGAATGGACTTGAAAAGCATTTTTCTGGTTTCATTCTTGGTAGCGACTATTTTCGGATTGTCGGAATCGAGTAAGTCGACATTATTTGATTTAGAAATTGAAAAAAAAAGTTTTGCTTCTTTTCTCATAAACTCAGCGATGCGTTAAAAGTAGGTTCGAAACATTTTCTCTTTGAGATGTGGTAGTTTATATGGTGAAAAGAAACTGTTGCCAATATATCTGCTGATTTCCTCAAATTACATATATGTTTATAACCCACTGTTAACAGAATTTAGAAGATTACGAACGAATTTTATTTCTCGGAATTTAAATCAAGATAAACGCGACGTTTCGCGATACTTCGAATTCGAAGCGTCGTGTATTTTGATTTTAATTCTTGATTAATAAGAAATTCGTTTTTGACCTTTTAAATCTTAATAAACTTTATTAAGGGGCGTAAACTTGTTATCTGTGCTACGTGTCCGGCCTATTCTACTTCCTCACATTTTTCATTCTATTTCCAACCAGGATGTATGTGGATCGGTCGGTATCCGATGTGCGCGGCCAAACGATCGGACTGCTCACGACACCGGATGATCGCTAAGAAAGTTAGTTCAATAGGCGACGGTCGCCGCGCCTGCTGGACCGGTCGTAAAGTCCTCTGCTGTTCGAAGTCGATCTGGGACCACCGAAGAGATGTACGTAACCGTCACGTGCTGCCACCTAGGGACCACCGATGAGATACATAACCGTCGTCTGAAGAGTCGTCAATTCAGATTTATGATTCCTCGAATCCGGGTCTTTCTGTTTCTTAAGTGGAAAAAAATAAAACGACTATGATGATTATAAACGAGATACTCTCGATTTTGGTTCCTAGACATTAAAAAAGAAACAGGTCAACTCCTTTGGTTCACCGAGAACCTTCGTGTTAGCGCGACCCCTGGTGATTCATGCTAATATTAGCACTACTGCAATGAGAGCCAAAGACTTTCGCGGAACGCCTACTTCCACAGTCCGTACAATTCTTCCGGAAACAGCCGAAAAGTCCCGACAAAAACAGACGACGTATTTGTCAACAACACGATTGTGATAAAGAACCGCAATGATATATATATTTCACGTACGTACGTATATAATTTGAAACAGACAATAATAATTACTATCATTATAATTTTGTAATAGATAGCGTAATTATAATAATAGTAATAATAATAATGAAAACCTTAATAATAATAATAATAATAACTAGATATTCATTTAAATGACGTAACTGCGTATAATTTCTGACCTTTCATTTCATTTATCTCGTATTCAAAGTGCGCGGTGTCAAAGTCATTCGATCACGCACGCTGTGGTGAATACGATAGTCAGACGATTAGTTACCGAAGAAGAGCAATAAATCACGTATACATTTTTAACTACATTATTCACTAAGAAGAACAAATCATAGCAGCAGTTTTTTGTATTCAACGGGCTTCCCGCAAGTTCCACCTGTGACAATCGAGGATTCGCCATGCGCGACTTCCGGAATGGCCTTGTTTCAAGGTCACTTCACAATTTCAATGCGGGCAACCATTCAACCGATTCAAGCTTGAAATTGATGCATTAAAAATTGGCCAAGCGCTTCGATTAGTCTTTTACACTATCGATTCACCTTTTCACCAGAATTTACGGTGACTCTTTTGATGATATTCGAATTGGGCAATCAGCCAGTAACAGGTTTTAACGGGAAGCCCACTAAAGGTCATACAATGGACAAAATAAGGGACTCGAACCCAAACCCAAGGAGACCGTTTTTAAGGCTATATCGTGAAAAAAATTGTTCAAATATTTTTCCGAGTTCAGCTCAAGCCTTTTTATGCCAAGAACCATACACGCAACTTTCACCGGAACCATACAGAGAATTCTGCTTCACCGGAAATTGAAAACCTCGCGTACAATGTACAAAAATACCGGGTTATTATCGAATACATTTTTTTACCTCCCGTCCATATAAGTCAACAATCCTTCTCGTTAGAAAAAGTACCTAATTTACGTCCATTTTCAAACCCAATATGGCGTCAATAATAACTCAGAATATATCTTGGAACACGAACATTTTTTAATCACATTTCAAAAACGATTCGCGAGACTTATTTGCAACAAGATTTAAGGCATAATGATATTCAGAACAACTCAATCCAGGGACGTAGCCAAATTGTATAGCCCTGTAGGACCGGTCCTACACCCCTGCGGGGGCAAGTTATCATTTTTATTCTTAAAACACAACAAACTTGCTGGACGAGTTGAATTGTCTAGATTCATTTACATGTGGTATTACCCTTTGTCATCTAATGATGAGTTGAAATGTAATTTTGACACATTACAGTGACATATGTATTCTATATTTCATTTTCTTGTGCCAATGACTCTTTAAAATCCTGGCTACGCCTCTGCAATTTCATATACTTCGTATTGAAGTTTATCTTACATTTAATGTACATTTACAAGAAGATAGGTTCATCAAACACTAAATCTTCGATTGATAGTCTACAGCGTTCGCTTTACTTCCACGGAAGCGAAATGTTCAAATAAAGCCACTATATCGATTACGTCACTCATTAACCGCAGACGATTAACACGAAGCGACGGCGATTGCGGGTGGCTCCGGATTATGGGATTAAGTTCGCGAAGCCTTTGCGAAAGAGAAACGGTAACATGAAGTGGCACAGCAAAACACGAAATAAAGACGAAATTCGCAGAGAGGTGAAGTTGGCAATTTCGCTGAAATGCAATCTGTTGATGGCATCGCCTGATTGTCATTCTCTTCGACATCCTGTCATCCTGTTACGACGCGAAACCCTCTCGTGCCGTTGCTGAGTCTAGCGTTGCCATTAGGTTCGAATCCCTGCCGGGGAGGTTGCGTGCGCGACAACTCCGGTAAAAATTGTCGACACAATTTGCTCGACACGCGAGTGCACACAAAAACGTATGCTACATGTATTAGCGTACGATGGATATTCTCCCAGGGTAGTCGAATAAAACGCTAATCGCTAACCCTGTAGACGAATGAAGAACTCCCACGATAGAATTTCTATGATAATTAGAAAAAAATGAAACCTCCACGTTCCGGCTGTTCACTAGCCATCATCAGGCGGAATGACCAGAAACGGAAGTCACAAGCACATAAACTCACAGGAAACTTACAGAAGCTATGTGTCAGAACATTGACTCTAAATTCGATTAAGAGTCCATGGTGAGAACTAATATGAACTAGCAATAAAAGCAACAAGGCGTAAAACCACAGGATTCTAAACGGCACTTCTGTTACTGATCAAATGCCGCCTGATGATGGATGTTAGTCAACAGACGAAACGTTGTGGTTTTAATAGATTATAATTACGGGGACGGGAATGGGGGTTGGGGTATTGACTATCAAAGGAGTAATGGGGAACCGCAACACCAGCGCTACCCCGGGCACTCAGTCTTGCGTTATCAAAATTAGTTCATTTTCAATGAAATTTAAACTGAATTCATAGGCTCTAGAATGCATATATCATCACAGGACCGACCAGATATTCAATAAATTCAATTTTCTACTCAGATATCGGTATTGTTTTCATTAAAAATTGATCTGTTTAAGAAATAGTTCATCTAATCAGTTTTCATTGAAATGTCGAATGAGAAATCAAACGCGGAAGACCGAGTAGCTACTAGCGACACCTGATGGATCCTCGCCTGCCATAAGTGGAATCCTCGATTGCCACAGGAGGTCGTAGGTTCCCGAATATCACGCAGAAGATTATTTCACCTGTCAGAGTTAGGCGTTAAGTGAAAACTATCATAATCATCGTCATCATGGTATTTCTAAAAGCTATTCAATGTGATACGTTAATCACAAAATTATCCCGACGGTAGTTAATAAATCGATAAATAGGTATAACACAACGGGATGATAAGTATGCGCATTGATAACTGATAAGCGATAAATGATAATGCGAAAAATGGATGAGATATGTATATGGAAAATGATAACACCCTATAATAACCCCCGATTATCTATCATATTGTGTCTACGACATTTCAACTCTAAGAGAAAACTTCGCGGAAAAACTATTTTGTGTGATTCAACAAAATGAAAGATTGATCTCAGTTCTACAGATGAGAATTAGGTTATTAAGACCAGTTCAAGTTTATTTTGGTCCCAAAATATGTTACAAGTTAAGACAGACAATATATAAACCTGTCTCTTCAGACTTAAGTCTGGAACCTGCGAGCAATCATCTCATGTTGTTAAGTTTCGCTGCAACGTCGAGATAATTGCTCGTAGTAGATGGAACCGACTCTCGGCGTAACCGTACTATGATCGTACGATCATTCAATTTCTCGAGTTCTCTCATTGGTCGGTTCGTCTAAATACCTCGGGTATGATGGACCAATCAGATTAAGTAGTATTTACATTTACCAGTAAAACACGGTTCTGAAAAAAGACTTTAAAATGGCCCATATTTTCACACAAAGGAATTTCAACTCCTCAAACGTATTAACAATCTTATAATCTATCTGAGGGATTTGCGGAATATCCTCCGGATCCTGCACTTGCGATTGTACAAGCATATATACTTATTTACTTATGACACACTAAGATCTACGTTATCTATTATAATGTTTCACCTTTCCGAAGAAATCGATGATAAAACTGAACTGAGTGAGAAACTTAACTTGATATATATTAATCACAGCGCCGTTGATTCTCGCGATGCAGCCGTCGTAGTTGTGTCAAGGTCACGTCGGTGCGGCGTGTACAATTGACTCGAATCGATTGACTTAAATCGACTGTCGTTGCGGCGGAAAGTGATAGATAACGTCTGTTTCGGTAAACATCGATGAGTCTCAATAAATCGGTAATTGTTGGCGCGCGCGACAGGCGAAATTAACCGGGAGAGAGGTGGAGAGAGAGAGGAACGAATCAGTGCCGTGCGCGGATGTTTGAACCGTTTTTTTAACCGCGTGCCACTGACACTGGTTTTAAATAGTGACGAACGACGTTTCGATCTATCATCATTGCCCCTCAGTCAATTTCGCCCGTTCATTAACGGGAATTATAGGCCCTACGATTAATCTTTTTCTTCCGGGCGTCGCCGGCGCCGAGCAGAACAGCACAGCCGACCCGATACGTACCAAGGCCTTTATCTTAATTACAGTCAACCCCCGATATACTGCCCTCCCATATACCGCCACCCCACCTACCGCCAGGTTTTCTCAATGTACATCTCAATACGAATACATATCTAAACACTCCCGATATACTGCCATACTCTCTATATCGCCAAAATCATTCTGCACCGATGTGGGCGGTTTAGGAATAACGGGGGCTGAATGTACTTGGAGCACGGACTTTTTTCAAGAAAAACAATGGAGGGCGAAGGGGAAAAATGAAAATGAATTATCTTTTACAATAGGCGTTTTAAAATGGAAGGTCATAGATTAAAAATGATTTAATTATTCTTAAATGAAATAATTATTATAAAGTATTATTCTTCTTCTAATTATTATTATCATAATAATTATTTTTTGTACTATTTGAGTATTTTCCACATAAGACCTCGGAAGGACTGCAGAAAAAAGAAGTGGAAATTGTGATTGAAAACATTATCGTATCAGAATTAACAAAAATTAAAAACTTTCTTTTTGATTGAAAAATATTGTCATGAATACACTTCAAAGATGACTAGAAATATATACTCTTCCAATTTGATGATTTTTGCGAATTCTGGAATCCGTACTCAAAGTAATTAAGAAAAAGGCGTTAAACGGCTGTTCGTTCGTTGGTGTTCGAAATTCATCCGTTTCTCGAACGACCGTTTCAGTCAACGGTTTCAGTTATTTGAATTTGAATACGAAATATCAGAAATGACTTTCTGCTAGCAGACTATTACGAGAGATTTCCCAGTAATCCTTTCGTTAAAATCGTCGTTCATATTTCTCCCGTTGCGCCGGACGATTAACGACGCGATTTGAGTTTGAATACGCGACCTCATTCGAAATGACGTCACGCGTATTTATCTATCTAGTCGCGTTTCTCGCTGAGCGATTTGTGGTGTCCAGTTTCGCATGCTTATCCTTATCCCTGTACACCTTTGTTAACACTCTCGGGGATCAAAGAGAGATAGATGGCTATCATCGTTAACGTCAGATCAGCGCGCTAATCCGACCAGCGTCACTAATCCGACCGGCGAATTAGAGGCCACACTTTTGTTGTCGACTAAAAGCGGGTACATCAAGCATCAGCGATTAATTACATGTGTTCGACCCAAGGTCACGTTCGCTCCAGGTGAATTCGAGATGCCGTTGACAGCTCGAATGACGTGTGCCCCGGTCGTCGTCTTGTCAAAATTCGGTCATCGTTCGCCTAATTTGACGCTATGTCTCATCTGAGTTCGACAATATTGTTGCAGTGGACAGTGTTAAGGAAATTTTTGTCTGGAATTTGTGGATCCGATTTGTAAACAAACAGATTTGACTCCAGTTCCACAGTTTTGTACGGGTTTAGTTTGATTCTGGATCCAATTCCACAGTTTTGTGGATTTAATTTGACTCTGGATCCAGTTCCACAGTTGTGTGGGTTTAATTTGACTCTGGAACCAGTTCCACAGTTTAATTGACTTTGGACATAGTTCCACAGTTGTGTAGGTTTAATTCGACACTGGATCCAGTTCCACAGTGTGTGTTTAATTTGACTCTGGATCCAGTTCCACAGTTGTGTGGGTTTAATTTGACTCTGGATCCAGTTCCACAGTGTGTGTTTGATTTGACTCTGGATCAAGTTCGACAGTTGTGTGGGTTTAATTTGACTCTGGACCCAGTTCCACAGTTGTGTGGGTTTAATTTGACTCTGGATCCAGTTCCACAGTGTGTGTTTGATTTGACTCTGGATCCAGTTCCACAGTGTGTGTGTTTGATTTGACTCTGGATCAAGTTCGACAGTTGTGTGGGTTTAATTTGACTCTGGACCCAGTTCAAAAGTTGTGTGGGTATAATCTGACTCTGGATCCAGGTCCACAGGTTGTGTCAGTGACTAAGTTCTCGAGCTTACAATTTCTCTAGCTATGTCGGTAAATATAGTTGACATTTATACGAAACTGCATGGACATGTAAACGTGGACATCGGAAAAAAACCCATAGTTTGATACAGAAAATAGCGTAACAGGAGCCGACACGGCGGTCCCTAGACGCCCGTTTAGATTATACTAACCGCCTGTCAAGTCCGCCGTAAAAACCACCTTATCCAATAGCGCGGACATTTCTATCACCGCGGTTTCGTAACAATCGTAATACGATATTTCAACGCCCTGCCCGTTCTTTTTTTTAAAATAGTTTTTGCTCCTCGAAGTAAAAGACCTGTCCGTAGACGTTAGTTTTATCGCGTGTTACATAATTCGTAAGGGACAAATTACGACATCACGGTCGAATAACGAACGCTGGCTGATGTCGTTGTCACCGCTCGTGGCATTTTATAATGTCAGATACCTATTTCTTTTCTAGAAAATCGAGCATATAATTTGGCCGGCTTCCAGTTTTTTTTCTAAAAACTGAAGGCAGTACTGACGGGGTCGGATTTCCGTGGCAGTTTCATCAACTCCCTAGCTTCTGATTTTCCGTTTTTTTTCACATTTGAAACATCAAAGATTGTAGACACTGTATTTGTTTAGGTTATACTAAAGCATTGAGGTGAAGGCATAATTGGAACTATTCCATGTGCCGTTCTTTTTTCATATCGCGTTTCTCTCCACAAACGAGATGAGCGCAGAATGTCGGTTGTTGTTGATCTTGTATCAATAATCTTCGTCGCAGATTCCACGAATTTTTGCGTTTCACTGTTTTGCTTTGATAGTTTGTGAACGTTATTCACCGAACGACCTTGACACGCGAGCGGTTTTGACCTTGTTAGCGTCTTTGCGAACGCGCCGCAGCTGTAGGGGGAGGGGGTTCACCAAGAACCCATGTGTCTGTTTAGTCGCTGCTCTGAAATCACAGCTGTGAGGGGAGGGGTTCATGTGTCGAGTGTTCTACAAGAGGAGGTTCACCAAAGAGGTATGTTCTAGCCATTGGTTTTAGCCTCCACATCTCTTCAGTGGATCGAAACACAAACAATGATCGCGTCACACAACGGACCGATCAAGGGAAGGATTCCTTTACAGGGATAGCGCCATATATCCGAACCCAAATTAATTACACATCGTCGCCGACGTGTCTATGCTGACTGCCGCCCCAGTTGTTGTTAAGTTTCGCTGCACCGCGAGAAAACGTATGTCATCTCGTGGAATGGTTCTCGCTTATGCTGAAATTGTTGACGCGCCAGCGCAGCGGAAAGTTCTCGGCCGCCGGCCCGGAATCAGTGGCCGTGCCAGGCCGCCGACAGCACAACAGTCTTGCCGTAGTTTGATAGAGCGAGGCGATCGACCTTGAAACATTCGGGAAACGACGGACGAAATGCCCGCTTGAACCCATCGCCCATAAAACTATAGACGAAAGGATTCAAGCACGAGTTGGCGTATGAGAGTGTGTGAGCAAAGATTTTGAAGTTGTACGTGATCATGTTGCGCGGGAAATCCTCGCCTGCCAGCGCGAACCAAATCTGAAAGAAGTGGATCGGGAACCAACATATGGCGAACAGCGCGACGACGGTGGCCACCATTTTGGCCAGTTTCTTGCGATTGCGCAGTTGTATGTCGCGTGACTGCTGGTGCGTCTCGAGCGGCTGAAAAAAATTGAAAAATTAAAAGTGAAACGTTTTCATTATATCACGAAAAAGCGAATGTTGAAATCACCACACCCCGAGAGTCAATGTTTTGTTCCACTCCCTGAGTTCTCACCACAGCTGTATGGGAATGGGGTTCACCAAGAACCCATGTGTCTGTTCTACTCATCGCTACTCTACCACCACAGCTGTGAGAAGAGGGATTCTCCAACAACCCATATGTCTGATCTACTCACTGCTCTCCCACCTCAGCTGTGAGGGGAGGGGGTTCACCAAGAACCATGTGTCTGTTCTACTCATCGCTACTCTACCACCACAGCTGTGAGAAGAGGGGTTCTCCAACAACCCATATGTCTGATCTACTCACTGCTCTCCCACCTCAGCTGTGAGGGGAGGGGGTTCACCAAGAACCATGTGTCTGTTCTACTCATCGCTACTCTACCACCACAGCTGTGAGAAGAGGGGTTCTCCAAGAACCCATATGTCTGGTCTACTCACTGCTCTCCCACCTCAGCTGTGAGGGGGAGGGGGTCTACCAAGACCTAATCACTGCTCTCCCACCACAGCTCAGATACACGACACCGTTTGATATTCAAAGACAGATTTAACCTACCTGGTGAACGTCGTTGTGGTTTGACCGGCCGTTCGAACTGCGTCGGTAAAACGTCATCAAGATGGCGGAATAGCAGACGATGATGATCGATAATGGCAACACGTAGGTGATGACGACACTGGCTAGAACTTGTATTTTGTTGACGGCCGCAGACGGCCAAGCGGCCACGCAATACGTCTGCGAGTCCTCCCTCTTCAACACGTGGTAAACACCGTACGGTATTGACAACAGTAGCGAGACTGAAACAAGATAAAATTACCAATAGTTTTTTTTTTGTAGACGAGAGTATTTATTGATTTCATGGGGTATCGGCACCGATACTGTATGGCAGGCGATGATCCCACATCAATCCGCCAGGTTTGCTAGTGGCTACTGGGTAACCGCGCTTCAATTTCTTTTACATTCGTATAAAAATTCGAATCAACTTTTTTGATTAGTAAATCAATTTTCAGTGAAATCTAAGCGATACATTGAGTGGGAAAGTGAATCTTGCATCTATTTAAGGCTCATTTGATGATATTCGGATTTGGAAGTCTTTCTAGGAATATCTGACTACGATTTCATCGAAAATGATACAATCTTTACTCTACGCTGAACCCAGTTTATTGTGGCACCATCTGGTGTTTGCCGCCGGTACCTCATATCAACTGAACAGGAGCTGTATTTAACTGGTATAAGATGGATTGATCAGTTTGAGAAAACAGGCATCTACTGTGAAGGTTCGCTTATTGCATTAGTTAATTACGAGGTTTCAGACTTTTTATTAGCAAACATTTAATAAAAACTGATCGTCCACACTTCGCGTGTGTTCAGTATTTCACCTGAGACATTTATAATTGAAAATCAACTACAAACACCAGGCATAAGATATTTTATAAGCACACTTTCAAAAAATGATCATCCGCACTTCACGTGTGTCCAGTGCTTCACCTGAGACATTTATAATTGAAAATGAACTACAAACACCAGGCATAAGATATTTTATAAGCACACTTTCAAAAAATGATCATCCGCACTTCACGTGTGTCCAGTGCTTCACTTGAGACATTTTTAATTGAAAATGAACTACAAACACCAGGCATAAGATATTTTATAAGCACACTTTCAAAAAATGATCATCCGCACTTCACGTGTGTTCAGTGCTTCACTTGAAACATTTTTAATTGAAATGAACTACAAACGTTAGACATTAGATACTTCATCGGCACACTTTCAATACGCTTTCAAACACTGCAATATCGCTCGAACGGTTGGCTCACTAAGCTACAGATTTACTCGCGCGTTGCGCGCGGAACTGTACGAATAAATTCCGAGAATTGCTCGTTAATTTCCGACGGAAACAACGAATGTAATCGAAATGAAAAAAAAAAAAACAAAAACCAACACAGAATTCCAATTTAAACGACCGTTTAAGTTTAAAAGGAAATGCTCTTAGAATTGCAATTCAAATTCCAATTAGCGGTTTATGCGCGGTGAGGGAGGTAAAAAAATGCGCGCACGGCCGACGAATGCTCGGGTAAGTAGATAGTTTGAGCGTGTGTTATTGCTGCGACAGCGAGATTAGAAAAAAGCGAGAATCCTTGAATTGTTAGAGCTTCCCCGATTGACATTGTCAATTTCAACTTCCAACAGTTAGTAAAGCTAATAAAGAAACTGTTCAACTTCCCTGCTAATTTCATTCACAAACGCTGAATGTTTGAATACTGTTCAATGCTTACTCTAAATTTAGAAAGTTTAACAATCCCCAGTTTGATGATCCTTATCTAAATAAGTTCCATTTCTTATTCGTTTAAAACGATAAAGCACTATAAGAGCCTTGACCATTTTGGACTTGGGAAAATGGTTCCTCGCAAATTAGAAATAATCTTTTACTGGCTCAAATCCAACTCTGGAATTCATGCTAGCATAAAATGGCTATTAAGATCTTCACCGTCAATTCGACGGCGGGCCTGAAAAATCTGGTAAAAATTCCGCGATTCATCAAACATTCCCGGAAAATTACTGAAAATGCGGAACTCTCTCAATTTCTTTAAGATCTTGTGAAGTGAAATTTTCGATGGTTCTATAGCTGTGGCCTCGGTTTTATAGACTGTTATTATCTTAAACCCGGGGGCTAAACTAAATTCATTTTCAATCGATTTAAACCCCGGCTTAAAGGTAATAAATACCAGGCTATGAAACCGACCCCTTATTTGAAATTAACTGATTTCAGCTCTTGAGTCAAATCCAATTTTGAAGTGAGGAACTTGGTCAGTTCTGTAGTAGTACATACTTCAACACTTAAAAATGTAATATCTAAATGTAATATCTTTGGTTTGATAAGGTGTCCCTTACAAACCCACCACACATGCCGGTAACGAAACAGGGGGGTTGATTTAGCAGATGTGGGATTTTTGAGTTCTTCATTTATTTTGAATTTTCACGGTCTGATTTTATTCACATTTGCTAATCACACAACCGGTCCTGTGGCCCAATGGATAAGGCATCTGACTACGAATCAGGGGATTCCAGGTTCGAGTCCTGGCAGGATCGCGAGTATATTTTTTCGCTAGTCTTCATCTTTTTAAACGGGGATTTGATTTTTATATGGGAGTACACGCTTGTGTGATCAGGTCGGCAAATCTTTTTTAAACCGTTGATCCTGAAAAATTTGAAGTATAATATAACTAGGTCTTAATTCCACGTGGAAAAGACGGCAATAACGAAATACGAAATTTGCGACGAAGATTCGCGGAATCAATAAAATCGATACATTTATTCATTCGAGAAATAAAAGAATTGACGTTCATTTTCCGAACAGCGCAGAACAGCAAGCTCTTTCTGATAAAAGTCTGATTTTATCATTTTCAACACGCAATCTGCGCTCTTCATTTTCAATTTGATATCAGACGACAACTATTAACTACGTCATAAAATTGAAGACAAATATCGTCGAGATCGTCTCGCAGCAGACGAGATGAGATCTGCTCGAAATCAACGGCGCTTTTTTCGCAAGTATTACATGAAAACCTAATTTATATCGTCGTCCTATCAAGGGCTCTTTTTTCTGAAGATAACAAACGCCGTCTGCCGTTCTGAGTTATGCAATTTGAACTGACTCAAAATCAGTTCATGTAATAACTTTTTGACTTTGAGACCAAATCGGTCCGCAAAACCAGCTACGGCGAGATTTTTCTAACAAAAAAAATAACAAAAAATAGGCCTATTATAACAAATTCTTGTAATCAGAGAATGATAAGGTATATATGTATTGATTGGGAATAGGCTATTTTGACAACCAGTCGTGACACCTGAGTGGTCACCTCCTGTAGCTGGTCACCACACTGGGCATCCTACCTCGGCCGGGATTCGAACCTGATCGCGTTGAGACTCGCATCGGTACGCAACCCTGCCACACAAGACCGAGTGCGCAGCTACTCGCGCAGCTTAGATGATGTCTTTATCAGCCAATCAAAAATCCCGTTTTACTTTAGCCCGGGTTTTCCCATTTATAGTTGTTCCGTTCTCAGCGATTATACAACGAGCAATCTGATTGGTGACGCGAGTTGTGCCGCACATGTATCTGCGCACCCGGTCTAGTGTGGCAGGGTTTCATGCCGTGACTGAATTCCCACTAACCTATCGAAGCCGCTCGCCTCTCTCTATCTCTCTTTCTCTTTAATCTTATCGATGTTCGATTTTTGAAGATCTAAAAACCGTCGTTTTACGTCTCATTTCGTTTTGATTCGTTCACGCGGAAAAAAGAATCCGAGCGCGCGAGGAAGCAGGAAGCAAACGATTCATTTTACCGTTAGAAATATCTTATCGGTAAAATTAATCATCGCAGCAGTTGTAGCGGTAGCGGCGGCAGCAGCGGCAGAATAACTCTGATAAATCTGAACATTTCTGAAATTTAATTTTTCATCTGATGAACACGACCTCGATTCGACCATGAATATGCATGTAATTCTTCATCGGTCGTCTTTCATGACCTACCACGTGAAAATCCATTACATCGATCTGTGTATCTATGGCAAACGAGTAAAACATCTGGATCCAGTTTTGCAGTTGTGAGTTAGAGTTACCTCTGCGTTAAAATTAGTTCATTTTCAATGAGATAACTCAGGGTCAAATTTTAAGTCCGAACTGTGGAACTGGACCCTGTTTCACTGGCGATTTGGATGAATTACTTTTATCCATCTTCAGGTATCTGTTGCGCAGTCGTGACTCGAGCCTGGTTTTGGGCGGACAGGTTGCCGCTAAGCGGCCACCAGTCTATATATCTAGCCAATGGGATCGGTTGTATTGATAGATGAATCTGCAGGTGAAAAATCATCCTCACCCGCCAAGGGATTCGAACCCACTTCGCTAAAGCTGTTCCCCGAACCCCTTGACCTCACGAGTCGTCGGAGCCGTTACTAGCCGACCAGAATCTTCTGCTGGTTTTCCCGTTAAATGGACCAATCAGCGAACGTTTTACCGAACAAGGAAGTATTTCGCAAATCGATGTACTATGACGCCATGCGCAACAGCGCCAGTAATGAAATCACGCTTCGTGAAGCCTGGGGGCTGGTGGAAGCGAGTTCGGGAGTGATACCGGACCCCTGGCAAGCGAGGATGGTGAAAAACAACGCATCTGATTGGCTTGATATATAGACTGGTGGCCGCCGAGCGGTGAACTGTCCGCCCAAGAAATCCTCGGCGGTGTAGGGTAGATGAAGGTTGACGACCGATGAAGGGTTTGCGGGCAGGGTTCGCGTTGGCGCAAGCTTCGGCGGGAGGTAATCAAACCTTGGCAAGCGAGGATGCTATCTACTTCATATTTCTATCGCGGTTATCACTCAAGGATAACCGAACTCTGATACCTTCATCTACATACACACGCGAACATTATACTGTGGCGTTCAATCACCTCGCGTCGAGCTCCGATCCGACTTGATTAAGTATTTATATATTTATATTTATTCGCTCGTAAATTGCGACGGTCGCGTTACTCGCGGCTACAAATTGAATAAAATTGAATTAAACACCCATCGATGTAGGTGGTAGTTTTATTGATATAGGCCTAAACCGTACGTACTTAGCGATAATGCGTCGTATATGTAAAGCGTCCCTTTAAACACGCGTCAATTATCTATTCATCAATTCTATCGATTTTCTGAATCCCCGACGCCATTTTGTGATCGTCCTTTTCTCTCGGGATTATATTAGACAAAATCTGGGCAGAAACTAGTTCAATGTCAGGTCGAAAGTTAGATATGACCGGTCGAAATTTGTTCATTCCTTACTATTCAAGAACTTAAGAACTTGGTTCCTCAGTTGAAAACTGGGTTTGTTACTAGAGCCAAAATTATTTCTATTTTGCGATCGTCCATTTTGCGCACTCACCCGGGGATCGAACCCGAATCGAATATACTTAACGTACTATTTCAGTACTTTGTAAATTCAATAGTTTAGCATAAAAGCCGTTATTAGTACATATTCATGAATAGTCTAATTGTTACGCATATGCGAAAGAATGTACGTTGGCCGAAACGCATATGCGTTACAATTAGAATTCATGAATATATACAAATAACAGCTTTGTTGCTGAACTATTGAATTTGCAAAATTCCAAAATAGTCAAATATTGTTGTAAAAGTAGCCGAATACGATGGCCGTGTTTTAAAAAGTACAATGTGATAGTAGTAGTAGTAGGCCTAGCTTCTATCACAGAGTGATAATTAGAGTCTGTTTACAAATAACACCAATACAATTTGTGAAGCTGTAAAAATGTCATATAATTCTTCTGTACACGACGAGGCACACGAGCCGAATAATGCGCACGCAAAGTGCTTTTTCCGGCGCATTTTGCCGTTCGCCAAATATCTAAACGACCTTATCTAGAATTGGTAAATGGCCTCGAACGCGGGTGATGTTGTAGTCGAGGCAATATCATTACCAGGTCCCTGCGACATTAAAAATATCAATAATCCAGTTGATGTAGGATTTGATTTAATTCTCAATTAATGAAACGGCATCTCATTAAAAACGTCGTCGTCCGCACGTGAGTACTATAAGTCCCGATGAAAGCATCTTGTAGAAAAAACGGCAGCTGAAGGGCGACCATCTTCATTGCATCTCATTATAATCAGGGTTTGATGCAAAATGAACGGCCACCAATCGGGCGCGAAATAGTTCATAATCGAACGATCTTAATCGATGCCCCATGCTGCATGACGTAAGAATGCCGTCTCCGTCTATGTAACGCAATTCGGGATTTAAACGATTCTTGTTCGCACAAAAGCTCGTAGATATTTCAAAATATGTTACAAAAATATGTATCTCAAATAACCATCGTCGAAACACTTAGTTGTGTAAATAACCGAAGAATCACGTCGAGAAGAATACAAATAGTCCAAAAGCTTCCATGTTGACGTTTATATCCGGATATTCGTCTTCAGGAATGTTAGATTTCAATTAATTTCTAAAGGCTGTTTTAGAAATAGCCGTTACAGATCGATTTTCAAATTACATTACCAGTCTATCTCGAACATCGACCTTTTAATCACCAAAATATTAGGTTTTCTGCTTATGATATACGTGTACAAACGTATGAACAAAAAATAATCATTTTTCAAATTGAAACTTACTTATCCAAATACCGACGCTTGTGACCACGGCTAGTTTGGGAGTTCGAATATCGATCGACCTCAACGGGTGACAAATAGCAGCGTATCGGTCAACAGTCATAGCGGTTAAGGTCAAACATGTTGACATCACTGTTACCTGAAAGATAGATATGAATATAGATATCAATTTTTCTCATTAAGATATTAGAGGGGCATTTTTCATCACTGGTCTTGCCACTCCAAGGATCAAGGAAAAGTTGTTTGAATCCTGGTGGTAGCAGTCGGTCTGTCGGTCGGCCAGCCGACCAGCCGAACAACCAGCCGGCCGACCAGCTAGCCAGCCGACCAGCCAGCAGCCAGCCAGCCAGTCAGTCAGTCAGTCAGTCAAATCCCTGGCATTTGGATTCTTTTTATGCGAATACAAACCATCTTTAATGTCAAAGAGGGGTTTATTATAACACGCCTACCCTTCATATACGATATTATCAAAAACAAAACAAAATGTATGCGCGTTTTTATCATCTGTATTGAAAATTCGACGATGCAATAAGAAACCCCCGGAGAAGAAGCGGACTCTGCTAGATTTTTCCAGCCGTTCGTCCATCTCTCATTTCCCTTCCTCCCAAGGATAAAAACGTGCAGAAGAATATCACTTTCCATCTATGGCTCCGTTTTCTATCATCGCTGCGACGACAAAAAAAAACAAATTTCCGCGGTAGTCTAAAAATATCGTTAATCCGAAAAGAGAAAGAGAAGCTTACATTTCCGGCCTGGTTTTTAACATACTCTCGTCGCGGTGTCATCTTCGCATATACGGGATGCACGGATGAATGTTAAAGTTCGTTGGCTTTGCATCCAGTCGATATAATCTTAAATACTGTCGAGATAAACACATTTCAGGAGGGGTCTATACAGAAATTGGAATATGAAAGTGACGCAGACGCTTCCTCGAAATTTGAAATTTCTTCCTTACATCCAGGAATCGCTGTTCTGCGGGGACCGTGTAATGGAACTTTCTTACAAAACCGCCGAAGTAACAGTTTACAGAGATAAACTACCGATTAACGAGGAGTATGGGATACGAGGAGTCGTAATTGGGATATGAAAGTGACGCAGACGCTTCCTCGTTATTTGAAATTTTCTCCTTTCAAAAGTCCTTGAAAACTCCTTATATCCATGGTATGACTGATCTCAAAGGACCCAGTGACATTTAACTATTTTGTGTCACAAGCTTCATTTCGATTTTGAATAAACCATTTTATTTTAGGGCACTTTTTGTTAGGGCACTTTTGAATCCAGCTTTGTTGGGTCGTTCTTTCTTAAAACTATTTGTGATGCGTGTGAATCTCTAGCTTTCAAAGTTGTGAACCCCGAGGCCGCTTGCATAGTCATGGCTTAGACTTATGATCAATCTAAGACCAACTTAGCCAATCTATCAACTTAAGACCAGCCTTAAGATTTAAGACCACCTTCGGAAGTCACGACTGACTGGTGAAATACAGTATGATAAAACACCTATCATAAATGATTTTAAGAAAGAAGAAAGAATGACCCAACAATGTGGGACAAAGTCCCTAGCAAAATGCCGGCTATATTCTATTTCAACTTGGCTATTTCGATGTAGATTTTTTTTGCAATCCTTCCATAAAGTGTAAAATGGATTACAAAACTATGTTTTAGTTCAACTGCCAGTCCTTTCTGGTCGTAATAAGCCTTTTTATCAGGTATGATGTACCAACCAAAACTGACAGAGCTAGGCTACCTGATGTGCTGCTCTCAAGTCGTGTTGGAATAGACATCAGCATAATGGTTTATTCATTTCTCTACAATTAGCCCTACTCGGCGCGTAGCCGTTCGACGAACCACCGACACTATTCATAGCACCGACAATCTCGAGTGAAGTCTACGAACGTCGGTCGTGTTACGTAAACGTCGCAAAGATAACGCGTCACGTTCTGCGAGCGTGCGGAATATGACGACAAATTAACGGACGTTTGTCATTGTCAGCGACGGCAGAATTCGTGACTTCGCATCGAGTTCGAGGCACTCCGGCGCAGACGATAGCGATTTCGGAGTCGACACGCGGGTGAAATTAACGCGATATTAATTTCATCGTCTACTGTATTACCCTTTTATCATCAAAGCGAAGCGTCTGACTTCAAAGGGACGATTAGATCGACATGGATTTCGTAAAACTGACGTAGATCTTCTGCAAATATTATACGGGCTGTTTTTTATTAGAATGCTCTCAGACGGTAGAAATGAAGCTTTCGTCGAACGGATCAGAGAGCGAGGATCGGGCAATCGACCAATCACGCGTTGCAATGAATCAGCGGACCAATCACAATACTTCAATGATCCAGCTGACCAATAACGGTGCACGTCAATGATTTAGTCGGCCAATCACGGTACGCATTAATGATTTAAGTGAACCAATCGCATCGCTGCTTCGATTCAGTAGACCAATCACATAGCTGCAACCATTTTACAAGCCAATCAAACTGTTTCTTGTAATTCAGCTAACCAATCACAGCACGTCAGCTGACGAATCACAACTCACTTAATTTTGAGCAGGCCAAGTGACAGTGTGTTTCCCCAGAAAAAAACATTCATAAATGCATAATGCATAAGTGTGTGCATTACCTATAACAGTAATTTCTGGCAGACGCCGAAACAGCAACCGATAAAGATTGAATCGTGTTTAATTTCATGATTTATACAGTTGATATCACTATCAGGAAAATTTCGAACACGGGGGTTTAGACAGGAGGGGGTCGAGACCCCAGACACCCCCTAGGATCCGCCCCTGGAAAAATATAACTCCTTTCCTCCAAGTTGCACCTAGGTCTATTGAGAGATTAGAGTGTCGCTTAGTACATTCCCTCGAGACTTGCTAAATAGATTATTCAACGTGATTTCCGCTTATTTGTTCGTCTGGCTGACTTCCGCATCTTGCCCCGCGGTGAACTAATTCTATGTAATGAGAGCATTGATCATGCGTAGAATTATTATATCTCATCAATTAAGACTTACACGCCGCCCGACCATAGTTTCTAATTTCCTTCCCGTGTCCCGTTTCCGGGTTAATCAAAGCGCGGTATCAAGTGCAGACGACTACGCCGCCGCCGCCGATCGATAGGTTCCAGACAGGCCGCGGGTGCAATTTTGTCAAATTATTCAATTCAGCCTTCAGTGTTTTGAATTATTCAGGCGATATCAAGCGATTTAACAGTTCACAATCGGAGATGATTATTACTTGTGGCGACAGAGTTTCTTGGTCGAAGGTTCTTCTCTGGTCTCTCCCCCATTGGGAAAAGAAATATTGAACCCGCTTATAATGCGTGGCGCTCGTTGGGTCGAGGGAAGTTTAAAAAAAGTGGACGAGTGGTCCCTATTTCGAAACCACTGGCGTTGGCTGTCAAGACACATACAAGCAAGGACCAATCTCTGTTAACTTAGTCACAGGTTGTGAGTCATAACAACCAATAAAAGTACCCTGTCTGTCTCCTAAGACCCTCTGTCACTTGCAGTTGGGACGTAACAACTCTACTAAAAGTACAGATATAGTTTTGATGTTGGTCGGATTTGCAGGATCCTTTATCTCAATAGATGTCCAAATTGGAAATTTTGGTTATGGCGCATTAAAACAGTGACGGTGTCGGCTTCTCGCGTTCACAACATGTTCACACCCGGCCTACAGCTGGTCGCTGAGCACGTGGCGTTTGTTTCACCTCAGAGAGCCACATAGGTCAAGGTCAATCATTATCGGCTGCGCGCGAGGGAAAGTGATTGATCAGCGAGTTGCGGGAAGTGCCCGTCGACAGCGCGCTATTCCACCCGCGGAGGAAGACGCGGTCAAACCGCGCAAATGGACGAGGGTTGATTAGTCCGCGAACTAATAAAACATCGGCTGAATGCGCAGCTTTTCCTCAATCAAGTTCTCTTTAACGGGTCCTTCATACCGGCTTCTTAAGTAACGAGTGGTTTTCCTGCTCACGCGTTCAGCCTTGACCTTGACCTCGATAACAACATAAACGAAAAGAGCGACCTCGCATTTTGAACGAAATACCGTGTAATCAGTTTATCCCGTTAATTCAGTTCACCGTCGAATTCCATAACCAAATTATTTTCAGATTGAATTCGAGTAATTGGCTTGTTGTTGTTGTTGGAGATCCCCTGGGCGTGAAGTGTTTCTGCCTGGCTTTATAACCTCCGCTGCCGCACAGGTGCTTCCTTGGCCTTCTGCATATTAGTTACAACGCTGCGAACTCTATATGTACGGTAGCGTAAATAGCGCCCGCGAGAAGGCTCGAGTCAGTAGGAAAAATAACCGCAGATCCGCACAGAAATAGATCATATGCAAATGAGGAACCTCAACACCAGTTATCCCACCAGATGACGTGGCAAGCACTCTACCGGTTGTCAAAATCAGTTCATTTTCAATCTTTACACCGTATTTCGTATTTCCGAATCCACGTTTTATCACAGGACCCAAATATACAACGAATTAATTCTTCTACTCAGATATCGGTTAAGTTTTCATTAAAATAATCGGTTTATAAAAGAAAGTTAATTGGATTTTTTAAACTAAAATGAAGAAAATCTTTAGCGTGGAAGACCGAGTAACTACAAGCGACACCTGGTGGATCCTCGCTTGCCGTATGATACAGTATGTAATCTATTTCACATTGATTCAATATGATTAAAAAAATGGTTATAATACGAAAATATTTTACAGATTATTTTTAGGAGGACCACAAAGGAGCCATTAGGCTGCGATTTATGAAAGGTACGGCCTCTGGGCCTCGAAAATAGAATCGGCGACCTTCCGACCGCGAAATTAAGGCAGATGTGTTATGGATATTCTTTCGTCCTCCAATGCACATCGCACAATTCATTTAGTGGTCGATGCTGTTTGCCGACAACCGATTTCCCTCCGAACGAAAATCCGACCGCGGACAAAAAATGACTTCCCCGTTCTACAAGGTATCTTCTGGCGCTTATTGGGAACTAGATTGTTTCCGCTAGAGTGCGCTAATGCACGCGCGACTCCCGCGCGATCGATTCGTGCAGAAATGTGGCCCAGCGATCCGGAAAATGACAGGCGTCTTGCAAACTTGTCGTTTGATTTAAACTCAGTTCGGCTTCGGGAGCCGTCTTACAGATCTATCGTACAAGCGAAAACTCTTTGAAGCGAAATTTCGACCCAACACGCGGTCGACGATTTCAAATTGGCAAGTTATCGATCACCGACAATTGTCGCTGATTTTCATAATAATTATTATTGATTACGATGTCCTCCTTTTTCTCAGCGTGCATATATTTCGTAAACGCTTTAATTTAAGAAAAAGAAGAATTAAGTGAAATTAAAAGATATGTGATGAAAAAAAACCCAACTAGGACAAGATAATACAGTCAGACCCGCTTACTCCTTATCGGCTTAATCCTGATTTTGGTATAATCCGGGCATTATTTGCAGTCCATTTGTTCGTTAATATTTATACAAGAATATGAATTCGAATCCGGATTTCCCGTGTAAACCGATATGAGTTTTGTTGGCCTCGAATGAGCCGAATTTAGCGGGTTCCACCATAAACCTGTTATAAATGCCGATCGGGAGACGTTGGAAACGATACGCACGCCATCTGGCGGGATAGCTGGTGGCACGGAGTCCTCGTTGACAAAAACTTATTTATTCTTTTATCAATCAGACTACGGTGTGAATTTATGTTTATGTGTCTTACAGCTTACTCTAGTCAGTAGAATCAACATTGATCTTATCTTATCTTATTAATCTTATCATCTACGAATAACAACGCAGTTTTCTCGATAAGATAGATTGTTTCCGCTAGGGTGCGCTAATGCAATCAGCCCCCCGCGGGTTACAACGAAGTCAGCTCTGATTCAAATACCATCATTTTCGAATATTGTTAGTGCGGCCCCATTAATCATGGTTCACTTGCGTTATGATCATATCATGGGGGGGATGTGTGTGTGTGTGGGGGGCGTCAGTGGGGGGGGGGGGGGCATTATGGATGTATAGACGTATTTGTTGGATGATCTCAGCTTGATTTCCATGTGATCACGATTTCACGATTTGATGCCATCACAGGGGGAATTATGAAGGTAGTCATCTTTTCTAGAAGGGCCCAGGTCGATTCCCTCGGGGTAACTATCATCTGGTGATATCAATGGGGGATTTATGAACGTAGTCATCTTTTCTGGATTTGTGGCAATCGGTATCACCCGAGTGTCTAAAGGCCAATTCATTCAGTAATGCTATGATATCATGTGGAGATTGAAGGAGGCGGCAATCATCTTTCTAAACAGTTTTTTTTCAGGTAATCCGATAATGTCATTAGGAACTTCGTAGATGCGGCCGTCTTTTTGCACGGAAGATTCGAGGCAAACTCAAATTCCATGCTCCCTCAGCAGGAATTCGAACCTGATGGCATTGCTACACTCAGCCACGGCACGAACCCCTGCCACAATAGACCGGGTGCGCAGGTACGTATACGCAGGTTTGCCGCGAAAAACTTGCGGCACCAATCAGATTGCTCGTTGTATAGTCTTAGCAAATTTCACGGATAAACTATAAATGGCCGGGCTAAAACGAAACGTGATTTCTGATTGGCTAATAATGACAACGTCCAAGCTACAATTTCTCTCTTCCATTGTTTTGCTTTTCTGTGAAATAAATATTGAATTGAATTGGATTGAAGCTGCGCGCTCGGGCTAGTGTGGCAGGGTTTCGCGGCGATAAAATCTCGATAAAAAAATCTACGCCGAATTTTACAAGAAAATCGAAGCAGAAAAGCAGAAAAACTGGTGACAGTTGAACGAATCGTTCCCCTCGTCGATAATTCCTATAACTCGGGGGGATTTCTCCACGGGCAATGATACGCCTGTCGTTCCGTGCGACGTCATTCTGAGTAGACGCGCAGACGGACTCGACACGAATGGAATTCGGTTCGATATTGTCGCCTTTTACAACTAATGAACGACCACTACACCGGCAACCGCGGCGTCCATCGCCGTGAGTGTGTAAAATTACCGGCCACATCACCCGAATGGTCGACGTGATTGCCACTTGTACACAGATATAAATGGAATGGTTTAAAAATATCGGGCACTCAGAGACGGATTTCGATTGTATATATCAATTTCGTAACCAACCATTTCTCGTCATTTTACAGACGATACAGTTTCGATCAGAAACAAACGCGCCGGGCGATAATTCCGGAATCGATAGGAGACGAATCTAAACCTACCAATCGCTCTACCGATCGCTTCTATCAGGTTTACAGATTATATACTATTCCGGAATAGGTAGAGAGCGTTCCGGTCGAAACAAACCCACCAGACGATAATTCTGGAATCGATAGAGACCCATCTTAATTTACCAAACTATCTACCGGCCGTTTCTATCAGGTTTACACATTATGCTTTCTGGAAAAGTTGGACGTATTCCGGGTCGAAGAGAATCCGGAATCGCTAGAAACCAAACGAAACCTACCAAACTCTATACCGGCCACTACTATCCGGTTTACAGATAGCAAACTCTCTACCGGCCTGTTTCTATCCGGTTTACAGATTGCAAACTCTCTACCGGCCGCTTCTATCAGGTTTACAGATTACAAACTCTCTACCGGCCGCTTCTATCAGGTTTACAGATTATACAAACTCTCTACCGGCCGCTTCTATCAGGTTTACAGATTACAAACTCTCTACCGGCCGCTTCTATCAGGTTTACAGATTGCAAACTCTCTACCGGCCGCTTCTATAAGGTTTACAGATTACAAACTCTCTACCGACCGCTTCTATCAGGTTTACAGATTACAAACTCTCTACCGGCCGCTTCTATCAGGTTTACAGATTACACTCTTTCGGAATAGGTAGACTGTATTCTGATCGAAGCGAATTTCGGAGACCGATTGAAACCTTCCTTTGAATTTTAGTTTCCATTCGTGTCAGTCTTCGAGTTTTCTCCCGCGCATGAAGCCGATATCGCTGATTAGACAGTAATTTCAGTTTTTCCGCCGAGCTAGACAGCAGAACAGACAGCAGAACAGATAGCAGAACCGACAGCAGAACAGACAACAGAACCGACAGCAGAACAGGCAACAGACGAATATTATATAAAACGGTTGCAGTATTTTGTCTGTTTTTATTGTTTCATCGTTAATTTCCATATCGTCGGTAGTTAAGTCGAGTCAGCAGCAAAGAAGAAGAAAGTATCTCTACTAAACTACAGTCGGCAGTATTTAACGTCTGCTGCATTTCCTCCGCGTATTCTCCCACGAGGTAAAGAATTTACATATAAAACAACAGCTCATTTGATAGTTCGGCGCGATCATCTTTGTTATTATGTATATATATATATATATATATATTTTTATATGCCTTGTGGGTTTAGTTCTATTACGGTCGGAAATAGAAACTTGATGTAAATACATTATTCAGAAATCAGATTTTGACACCGGTCCCGGCGAGGCTCACCCGAGGTGGATCCGGTTGTGGGAAATAATCGCGAAAACTTACGTACAAGTTCAACAAAGTTTTCCGTGAGTGCCTCATTTTTCGTTTCCTCAACACAAATTATTCACGTTTTTTTTTGACTTTATGATTCGAAATCGAGATTTCCAATTAACGCATACTTCGAATTCCGATTTCAGCATCAACTCCCGCGTGTGACTGGAGGGCTTACAGAGGATACGCATCAAATCAATGAAATATACGAATCATCCCTGTTTTAAAATAGAAAAAACCTAACAACCACTGAGAAACCATCATGCGTGACGAATCATTTTCTCGAGGTTTTTTTTTCGAAACCAAGAAATTTTCTTTAAAACCAATTTAGACAGTTTTATCACGTGACGAAAGACGTGGCGTCCTTTGGTGGCGGTTATTTTTTAAATTTCAAACTATTCTTCCTCTTCTTTGAAATGACGTGCGTCGGCGGTGGTTATTTTTGAAAAATCGTCTATTCCTCTCGCCTTTGAAAGCGACGACGACGATGCGCCTAGTTACCATCACGCAAAACCGACCGACATTTTTCCCTCACGCGCCAGACGGCGGATTGCAAGTTCCGAGAAACACCGACGAATCGTTGATTAAACAGATCCGGGGCCTTTTTGCTAAAGACTTTTATTTTAAGTCACAGACTTTTTGTTTGATCGAAGTGCCGGTAATTGGCTACTGTGGATCAGTCGGATCAGTCGAACGATCAAACGAGATCTTTCGACGGATAGAAAAATTGCAGCGAGCAAATCATATTTCTTTGCTAAGTTTTTTTTCCATTTCATCTGCGTGTGTTGTTGATCGTGTGCTTGGAGCAAACCTTCTCGCCGACTAATCTCCTTTCGCAGACGAACAAATTCGAAGCATCGAAGCACGCGCTGATGGAAGTAAAACTGATTACTACTAGCGCGCCTGGTGGATGCTCACTTGCCATAAGTGGACTTCTCTATTGCTGCAGTAGTTGATGTCCTACTGCACACTAGTGACATCTGGTGGACCGTCACTCATGACAAGTGCAATCCTCTATTGCCGTAGTAGTTGATGGCCTACTGCGCACTAGCGACACCTGGTGGGTCTTCACTTGCCATACGTGGCATTCTCCTTCAATGCAGTCGTTGATGTCCTACTGCACACTAGTGACCCCTAGTGGATTCTTACTTGCCACAAGTGCAACTCCGATATTATCATTGGGACATTTTAGGAGACAGCCCCTTTATGCGAAGTATCTAGTGCCTCTATAAATCCCCCTATGACGTAATCAGCTATATCTATTTTTAGGAAAAGATGGCTCATGATGCAATAGGCGAATTTTTGGAGACAGCCATCTTTTATGGAAAGGTCCCCGCTGGCAGATCACCGAGGAATCACCCTTCGGCTATTATTGCATTTTCATACCATCAAATTAACATTGCTCAATCAATTAACTAACGACAAAAACTCATAGATTAAAACTTACGTAGATGACGTACATGACCAGTTTACACATCGTTTCGCCGAATATCCATTGCGGAAGTACGTAAAACGTCATCGTGAACGGAACGCAGACGACCAAAAACGCGAAATCCGTAATCGCCAAATTCACGATGTAAGTATACGTCACTTTACGTTCGTGGTGCATGACGATGACGTAGATGACCAGTCCGTTGCCCAACGCGCCTATAACGACCAACAGGGACCATATCGCCGGAACCAAGATGGCGTCGACGGCCAGCGGAGGCGGTGCGCGGTCGTACGTCGAATTCGAGTCGACGGACGCGGCGGGCGTCGTCGCCGTCAAATTAGCGGTCATATTGAACAACAGTAAATAGGTGACGTTGGCAAACGTATTTTGCCCCGTCAGCGAGTTCATCTTGCGGACGTATGCGGAAGCGTCAGTTCTCTGTCAGTCTATTTAGATGTTTGCGCAATTTATGTCATACTCGAAGCGACAGTTCGCGTCTATTTCACGCAGGTGTTTATGAAAGTGTAGTACGTCGATCGGCGGTTTTTATATGGCTATTCTCCAATATCGAATTGTCGAGAACGAAATTGATTTTTCGACGATGCTTCAAATCTATTTGATATCCTACATCATATTGGCGCTTCAGAACAGCTTCTAAATAGTGTATGTAGTACTTATTTTGTAGAGTCGATATCAGTCAAATCGTCAATTCCGGCCTTGATGTTTTTTTACGCTTGATATTTTTCCTTTTCGGGTTAATTGGAACTTTATTCACGGATATCAGAACGGTTCAGAATTTGTCGGATTCTTTAGCAGATGGCCTAGAAACGTTGTAAACTCCCCGAAAAAAAACTGCGCGATGAAAGGTTAAGTCGTCTAACAGCGTGCGATTAAATTTCATTATCGTGTTTTTTTTTCGTCGTTTTTTAATGTTTTACTCGCGCTCACGTTCGGTACAAGAAATAGCTTTTAACGCTCGGTTTTCAGCGGTTAGCACGTTTTTCGAAAAACAGTTTCCACTAGCAGCGACAGGTGTTCGACGTAATTCCATCCCCAGAATGAAATGAGAGGGAAAAACAACTATAGAGGAAATCGACACCGGGGTGTTGAGTACAACGCGTTGGAATAACGATGCAGAAGAAGAGTTGCAGGGTCGACGCGATAGGATTCCGAAACCCCGAATAATTACTATTCCCGTCTGGCGCTGTAGGAATTATCCGTCGATTACTTTAACAAATTACTGATAAATCCCAGATACGACACATCCGAATTCTGGTCCATCGTCACCGTTTGTATCGATATATTCCGACTCCGTCAAACTTCGGTGTCTTTTTAGATGTTTTTCACTGGTGCAACGGGCGCGGTTTACGTTCCCGAAGTTTAGGCTATTTCCGATGTTCTCCGAATTTCGTTCCCGATATTTTTTTCTCGAATTCCGAGATATTTTCTCGGAGCAAATTGCGAATTGGTTACGTACCCGAAGTTTAAAGAAATGGTATTTCCGATGTTTTCCGAAGCAACTGGCGAGTATTTCTCGTTCTAGATGTTTTTATTTCGGCTTTCCCGAGATTTTTTGCCGGAGCAACTTGCGCGAGAGAGTAGCGTTCCGAACTCTAACGATGTTTTACGGAGCGACTCACCCGAGTTATTTCAGGTATATTTCCGCGATGCTTTTCCCCGGGTGTAACTAATTCCAGATTCGTTTCTGATATTGTTTTCGACGCTTTCCGAAGTTCGCCGACCGTGACGACAATTTCCGATTTAATCCGCACAAAGCCGCACCGTCACCGGCAGACGATAACTAATTATATCCGATGGAAACGAAAGTGACAATTTCACTCACCGCCCGAAGCAGCAACTTCTTTTTTTTAAATAGGTTGCAGCTTTCAGGGTTTATTCGTTTTGTTGAATGTTAGGTATTGGTATTTCGTATTCGACTATCGTTGTTGCGAATACGACGTCGGTTATTTTCCTATCGATAGATTGAGCCGCTTTCCAGCCGTCGTCTGTCCTGGCATTAATTTGGCTAACTGTATTTTTATTAAATGCCACTCATCGCGCGCGGATCTGAACGATCGCCGAGAGTGGAAGTTGATATCCGATTCCGACTGCGTCACTTACTACCGATACTGCGTCACTTAATTCTGAAATGAGATATACGGGAGGGGAATTATTTTTCAGATGATATGGTTATCAGTTTTACCATCACCATGACTCTGAAGGAATACAATTATTTCTACAGCAAATCTAACAATCCAAGAACAGTTTAAGTTCAATTAGGTTCAACAACTATAACTCAATAGATAAAAATAGAATATCAATAACTAAAAATCAATCTTACAACTTAAGACCAGTCTAAGCTCATTTTGGTTCTATAACCATTATAACAACTGAAGACCAGTCTAAGCTCATTTTGGTTCTATAACCAATCTAACGACTTCAGACCAGTCTTGGCTCATTTTGGTTCTATGGCCAATGTAACAACTTAAGACCAGACTAAGCTCATATTGGTTCGATTACCAATCTAACAACTTGACTTCTTTTGGTTCTATGGCCAATCTAATGACTTGAGAGCAGTTCAATATAATTTTGGTTATATCAATCTAATAACACTTAAGACCAGTCTTAGTTCATTGATCTTCAGGGACCAGTTTTATAGACTGGTATTTGCTTTAAACGGGGCGAACTCAATTCATTTACAATTTACAGTTAGCCCTGGGTTAAAGTTAATATCAATCTATAAAACAGTTCTTTATCTAATCTAACTTCTTAAGACCAGTCTGGGTACATACACTTTGGTTCTATAACCAATCGTAAAACTCCAGGGTCGCTGAATATAACTATGGATCCTCAAACATTTAAGGGTTAATAATACAACAAACGACTAAGAAACCAGAGCCTTTACCGCGACGCTGAACACGGACGGACGTTCGATAAGAACTGACGATACAAATTACTTAATCCGTCGATAGAAAAAAATGCGACATTGTTTGCCGTCGCGTAGCGATACAAAAGAAAATTCGATATGTTTCTCGGGCTAACAGCGACAAATATTGTAAGACAAGGGCAGTACCGATAGTTCGCAGAGTCTAAAAACATCGAACTATCGAGCAAATTATGGAATTGATTTGCTGCAACGGAGGATGGCTTTTGAACGAATAATGATGGCAAGTAATGTCTCAATAGGAGCGTTCCTCATTTAGGTCGGCAGAAGATCTTCCCGCGGTAACCCTAAATTCCGGATCTTCTTCCCGGTAACCCTATATGCAGGACCTTCCAAGTAACCCTTAATTCGGGATCTCCCATTTTGTGTCGTTTGAAAATATCACTCTAATAAGCGATTGAAATAAAGTGAATTTTTTTTCAGAAGAAATCTCTTGATTTCGCTCTTTCCCGGCAACCCTCAATTCGGAGCCCTCCTCCTCTCACACCGTCGACCGGTTGATATTTCTGACATTCGCTGAATATTTTTTTTTTTTCATTAGGCTTACGTATACAAATCGATGGTAATCAAGTCGTAATCATGAGTTTTCGGGAAGCGCTGCGCTGAGAAATTTCAGCTCGACATTTTCAATTTCCCTCGAGTGTCAAAGTTCGTCTGCTTAAGTCGATTCGACGGTTCGATTTGAACCCCTTGAATTAACGCGCTCTAGTTTTCTTCTATTTTTATCGCGTGATTTGATTTGACAGGTCGAACGGCGAAAAACTGACACCCAGACGAGTGTATTCGAATTTTGATTATTTCGTCTAAATCGAATTAGTCCCACAAGACGCCGTGGATCTGGATCCACAGTCGAATTGAATTCACAAAATTACCGTGGAATGAAAATAAGACCAACACAAAGTGTGGAACTGGATTCAAAATCAAATTAAACCCACACAACTGTGGAACTGGATCAAGAATCAAATAAGACCCACACAACTAGTGTGAAACTGAGTTTTTATTCAAATTAAACCCACACAACTGTTGAACTGGATCCAGAATCAAATTTGACCTGTAGAACCGTTGAACTGGATTAAGAGCAATCCCAGGAACTGGATCCAGAGTCAAATCAAACCCACAGCTGTGGAACAAGGTTAATAGTCAAATTAAACCCATACAAGTGCCGAACTGGATTCAGAATCAAATGAAACACAAAACTGTGGAACTGGATTCAGAGCCGAATTAAACCCACACAACTGTAAAACTGGGTCCAGAGTCAAATCGCTCCATGCTGGGATTTGAATACAATCTAGTTTATACAAAGTTATTTTGATGTTTACCGACGCTCATACCGATAACATACGACCAGAATGTATACAGCGATTAAAGCGATCGGATTGTCGTTGATATGATCTCGTCTGCGCGTTGTGAGAGACCATCTGTTCATATTCATAACGTTTCACACTGTTACATGTTATACACACACGACAGACTGCGCAAATTTTCGTAATTACAATACTATTACCGTTGTTTGACCGTGTGCCTATTTGAATGGCCGCTCTTAGCGCAGGGGACTGCATCACCGCATCACCGGATTTCGGATATATTGACCCGCCTTTTCTTTCTGATCTTGAAATAGGGATGGTTAACATTATCATTCATTCTATTGATAGATTATATAAAGATCTCAGGCCCGTTGCGAGCTTTTTTTAGGGGCGGGCTATATCGTGAAAAAGGGCACTTTTCTGTTGAACAAAGGACAGATCTTGAATACGAAGTGCCCGGGTACCTGAATAAATCATTTGAGAACCGATAATTTTCAATATCCATTAAAAAGCGTGAAAATTGTATCTAAATTTCGAAAAAGACTGCGCCATTTTGATACATACTATTACCCGTTGTTTGGCCGGGTGCTTATTCGAATGGAATAAAACCTACCAGCCGAGAACGAAACATCGGATTTCATTTCGAAACCGAAAAAGTGCATCTTCCGTCGATATACAGAATTCTTGCATAAAGCGAAGTGTATTGTACACATTTTCTTTTTACATCAAACACTATTTTAGATGTCACAGGACCGCTTTTTAAAAATCACGTAAAATAAAATTCCACGGAAGGATGCAGTCCAGAGGAATATTGATAGTATCTGCAATTGCCACCGTACAAACTACCAGCCCAGTTATTCGTGTAATGATTTCTATTACAGGGCAGCAATTTAGGACACCAAAGTCACGAAAATAAAACGAACCGTGTTTCTTTTCTTTTTTCTAACGACAGAAGACGCCGACGCGGAAACCTAATGGTGTTGTGTAGGAAACGCTATATTTTCTACCCGGGATAATGGCGCCTATACTGCGACGAAAATTGGATAATTACAAAAAACCCCTCGCGATCTTACGAATTATTGTCAATCTCTTCTTAGCGAGAGAGAGTGAGAGCGGGAGAGTGAGAGAAACCTCCTGCCGGTAATCAGCTCACAGCCGCCATTATGAACGGATCGAACGCGCGGATTGTGTAGTTGTTTTTTTTCTTAAATAATCGCCGGTGCTGATTACCGCTCCGTTGATTGGCTATTAAAAAAACGGCGCCATCCCGTGACGTATTCGCTGGCGATTTTTTCCCTGCAGACGATATTTACGCGTCGTAGGTGCGCGAGAAACTTGACTTGACGACGCCATAGCGCGCGCGCGAAACTAATAATTCTGGAAACATATTTTCGTTGCCCTATGCAACGCAGATGACGCGTGGAAACCAAGAAACAGGGAATCAAACGTGTTTGATCTCGAAGATGTTGTTTTTCGAAACCACGTTTCTCGATTCTTGTAAACGCAGACGACAGACGGCGAAACGCTCGGAAACTTTTTTATGTTTCATTTTCCGTGTTTCCCTGCGTCGAGTGCGTTTGGCTAGTCGAAGTATTGAGTCACTCTCAAAGAGGACGATGGAAGAATGAAGTAGCATAAGCTTTTGGTCGAAGATGAAAAATCTCTTTTAACGCCATTTGTACCAGTCGAGAGTCTCTATCTATCTCAGCCTTCAAATCCAGATTGAAAGCTTTTCTTTCTAAAAACATCCATGGTGATTAATTTAATTTAACTTGTACTTTTATAATGTTGTTTTAGATTGCAAAGTGCAGTGGTTAATATTTTATAACCGCGCTATATAAGAAAATATATTATCATCATTATCATCATTAAAATACATCCTGCACTGGTCAATTCGCTCATAGGTCGGCTGAAGCACGTATACTTGCGAATAGAGGTGTGTTGGGCTTGTGAGGGAAATTCAAATCGAATCAAGATAATCCAACATTCAAATGTATACATTACGAGGGACGACGACTCTCTTTTTTCAAGACGAAAAGAATAAAAATGGATAAGGTGATAACTAAATTGGGACTTTAGAGAACTCAGAATATTGTGGAACTATTTCTAGTTCCACGACATTCTGAGTTCGAGTTAAATTCTGAGTTGAAATCAGTTCAACTTCATCGAGGTAAAATCCGAATCAAATCTAAACTAAAAACGGATTGAATAATTCTCGAGTCGACAGTTCAAATGTGGCTCTAAATCTATCGTTAAAAACACCAGGAACTACATAGTTCGCTGGAGCTGTACCGATTTAAAGGTCAATCCGTTTCAGCAACCGGCCTCATAAATTTCCCCGACGCATGCATCTTTCATTGGATGGCAAATAAGAAAACGGTGTCTTCTGTCATCGTCCATAAATATGTCGGCACAGCTAGCAAACTAACAAAACGTCGCGTGGCAATACTGTACGTACGTACTTAAATCTAATTAATACAACTGAAGAAGACTAGTGGGTTCGACCGGTCGAGTGCATAATCTCGTCTCCCATCGGGATAATTTTACCGAATAATCATACGAGATGCGTAGTTATAATTCAACAACCGAGTTCGCGGAGACGATGATAAAGACGATGACGATGACGATGACGATGATTATATATGTATATAAGTAATCTAGTGGCGTGGAGAGCTGTTGTTGTCGTTGAAGAGCAGCCGACAGTTCACCTCCTAAACGCTGAAAGACATTTATTAGTCGACTATTAACGTTTCGATTACTGTAAGATGGCCGCGCGGCTCAGGCGGGGACAAATACGTTTACCTTCAGGCTGGTAATTTGTTTTCAATCCCGGCGGATTAGCGCCGCTGGACCACGGCCACCGTCGTCCGTCCATCTACAGTCTACTCGAGAAGCGGCGTAAACAAATACACAGTCTCTCGCGTCGTTCTCATTTCTCGACGTCGTTTGTCGAAGTGTCGTATGTCCGTTGTCGTATGGCGGTACGTGACGTCTGAGCTACTGCGGCTAGATCGCCTTGTCAACGCTGTCAGGCGGAATGACGGCGTTACGATAAAACTAAACTTTCTAAACACCGCGTCTTTGTGCCTGATGTCTGCGATGAGGGCTTTTTTCGAATGTACTGTTAGGCAGCCCCGTGTAACAGGGAACAGTTTTTCACCATTTGACTCCTGGATCAAATTTGGATACAACCAGGGTTCCTGAGTTAACTACTCAGTATCCCGCTATCCTGTACCAGGGGGAAGGGCTGCGTTGAAGAGCCCCGGGGCCTGGTTCTATAGACCGGTATCACCTTTACCCCGGAGGCTAACTCAATTCATTTTCAATTTAGTTAGCCCCCCGGTTAAAGGTAATACCGATCAATAAAACTGGCCCCATAATATTTGGAAATTATACCGTCTCCAAATGCAATCTGAGCGTTTGTGTGAACGTCAAATTTAATTTTTCACAAATCGTAAATACCCCCCCTCATCCTTATTGTGGCTGGGGCTTCGTTTTTTCAACGAGTATACCAACCTCTCTCAACTATAGTGACGGCAATCGGCTGATGGCCTCTCGCCCACGTGGATTCTGAGGTTATCAATATTTTACACGACCCCTTTTCGATACTTACGTTTACAACTCAAGTTTGTTCGGCATAAAAACCGACAGAGTATCTAAAGCAACGTCGTACACCGCGTGTACGAAATTGGAAAATTGGAAAAATTAAGTGTATGCAATCAACTCACTATAAAACCCGCATTCTCTTCAGAAAAAAATCCAATTAATACGTCACCGAAATTGAGTTACTGGTTTAAATATTTAGGTCGTAACGGTTTTTTTGGCATCGATACGAAAAAACTACTGGAGCTTTACTTTATTTCATAATTCATCGCGTTCTAAAGTAGTGTACATGTATTTATGATGAACTACCGAGGCATTCCGATAGTCGCTTTCGAGTGCCTGAAAAACTGTTTGCTTTCAAAATACCGACGATCACGCCGCTGCTATTCGCGTCGGAGATTGCTGTCTCGAATTTTACTCATACCGAAAACTGCATGGCTCCGAGCTGCTGAAATATCTGACTTAATTATTTCAAAATCGAATCGCACAGTCCCTCTCCCTCTCCCTCTCCCTCTCCCTCTCCTCTCTCCCTCTCCCTCTCCCTCTCCCTCTCCCTCTCTCCCTCTCCCTCTCCCTCTCCCTCTCCCTCTCCCTCTCCCTCTCCCTCTCCCTCTCCCTCTCCCTCTCCCTCTCCCTCTCCCTCTCCCTCTCCCTCTCCCTCTCCCTCTCCCTCTCCCTCTCCCTCTCCCTCTCCCTCTCCCTCTCCCTCTCCCTCTCCCTCTCCCTCTCCCTCTCCCTCTCCCTCTCCCTCTCCCTCTCCCTCTCCCTCTCCCTCTCCCTCTCCCTCTCCCTCTCCCTCTCCCTCTCCCTCTCCCTCTCCCTCTCCCTCTCCCTCTCCCTCTCCCTCTCCCTCTCCCTCTCCCTCTCCCTCTCCCTCTCCCTCTCCCTCTCCCTCTCCCTCTCCCTCTCCCTCTCCCTCTCCCTCTCCCTCTCCCTCTCCCTCTCCCTCTCCCTCTCCCTCTCCCTCTCCCTCTCCCTCTCCCTCTCCCTCTCCCTCTCCCTCTCCCTCTCCCTCTCCCTCTCCCTCTCCCTCTCCCTCTCCCTCTCCCTCTCCCTCTCCCTCTCCCTCTCCCTCTCCCTCTCCCTCTCCCTCTCTGGGTGGCGGTTCCACGGATTATAAGAAAAAAAGCAATAATCAAAGCCACCCTATGAGACATTCTTCTATAGCTAATTCCAGTTCAATGTCATTCTATGCATTTTTCTACCTTGCGAAAATTCAACCATTTTCGTCTCCCAAATTATAAAATACCTGGCATGCTTACGCATCTTCTTATATTTTAGCAGACCTAGCATATTGTACTTGGCCCTTTCAGCGACCCCGACTTTCGCATTCAACCATCTTGGTCCTTCGTCTTCCAGAACATAGAATTCTACCAAAATTCTGGCATATCGTCAGAATGGGTTCCTGGCCTGATAGATGACTCCTGAGCGCCTAGACGCTGCTCGGATGTTACTTCTCTCCAGGGAGAGACGACCGATACATGATGACTGATAACATTAACATATTATCATCTGTAAGTTCATAATGTAATGTAATTCGTAAAATAAATAATAATAATAATAAATAATGATGAATAATAATAAATAAAAGCTGGGGGTAATAATAATACCAATTTGAGCGCATTTGAACTGACTCTGTTTAAGATCCCGCGCTGTAAATGAGATTATTATCGATTATTATTAATGTTATGAGACGTTTAGGTCAGTAGACCATCCCCGCCTGAGATCGGGGCGTATTTTCCCGATGAACCCACAGTGTAATAACGGCTTGTACGCCGCCCGCGCGTGAACCGCACACACGTGTATAGATAGTGAACGCGGTTATCGCGGTTTTTTTGTTATTTTTATGGTTAACGCGTCGGTGAAAATGATATTTCTGTGCGGCCGATATTTTTATGAATTATGAACGGCGTTGTTTACTGTAGATTACGAACGTTTGAATTGTTTTTAAACGCGTAGATCTTCGTTTTTGATATACGCTGCTGGTTTATACGTATATCGGGTGCCGTGATACTGATAAATCGCGCATCGCTTTCTGACGAGAAGGAATATTTTCTCATCGAATTCGTGGAATAACCCGGGGACAGATCCAAGGCGCCTCACGGGGACGGTTCCGGAGCACAGGGAACGTGATACTTTTTCCTCCGCCAATAACTAATGGCAGCACAGAAGATACAGTTTATACTCTTTGATTTTCCTAAATGCTGGCTAATGTCGACGAGCGACGCGACGCAACCGATCGTAGCCCAGCTTATGTCGAATGCGCTCCGATTCCAAGCAACTGAATCCGATTATCGGGATACGAAATCCCCCCAAGTTTCCCTGCTTATGTCGGTTACGATTACTAGCGACTGCCCTGGCTCAGATGGTCACGTGATAAGCATTTTTGAAAATAAAGTTAAGTACCAGGAAATGGTATAAAAACGTACTGGATTTCCTCAATCTTTAGACCTCTGGTTTGGCTTGGCGATTTAGTTGGTATTTTATTCTAAATTATAATCTCCGAATGACATAAAAGGAGGATATTTACCCATCATATCGTGTATGCAGGCATATGGGTGACATTCTTTTTCAAACCATATTTTTTCCGGTGACATTTAACGGTGTATTAAGGCTAATTATTGAACGGTTTATGTTCATCATTGTTCGGCATTCCATGGTGGCAATATTCATTTCCAGCTGTTACGACATCGCATTCGAAACCGGTAAACATTAAACGCACCTTTGCTAACCGCGTACATTGACGTTTTGAATCCGGCCGCAAATAGCGACTGGATCCTGGACCCACAGTTTGTTACCGTCGCAAGAACTAAGATGGATTTCGGCTGGTCTTAAGTTATTAGATTGTCTACAGAACCAAAATGAGCATAAACTGTAAAGTTTTTAGATTGGTTATCGAACCCGAAAATGAGCTTAGACTGGTCTTTAGTTGTAAGATTGTTATATAACCAAAATAAGCAGAGGCTGGTTTTAAGTGGCGGGCTATAGAACCACGAACCACGAAGTTCGTATATCAAATTTTGTCTTACATCTTAACCTTGACTCGACCTACATTAGCGGTTCTTCAATACGTGGCTCCGCGCCAGGCTATTTCGATCGCCGTTACCAACTTCCGGCGTAGCAGCGGTATCAATATTAACAGCGCTTCCGAACGGCCACGAGACGCATAGAAAAATACTCAATTATTTATGATCGAGATTGCAGGTGACACGTGACCCGGGATATCGATGATAAGTTTTCATGTTTTATAGTCTTTTAGAACGTACGTAGCGTGGGCTAGAAACAGAACCGAATGAAAAATACATGCGTCGATCCAAACTGAGCGTAGCATAACATTATCCCGTTTCGTTCCCTGCAGGCGGCGTGATCTTGGCTTGAAGGACCCTTCCGCTAGATGGCACTGTTCGAAACGAGTGAAACGAGCAGACACAAAGAATAACATCGATCAAAACAATCAAGCAAATAATAGTCTTAATCGCAATATGATTGAGAGGACCGTTCTATATTTTAAAGATTTTAAAAACCCACGTAAGCAAACCCAACCCTAACGCGTCACCAGTTGAATCATTTAGATACGTAGTTGTCGACTGAGCATTACTCAAGTCGAACATGTGACGTCGCAATAAACACCGTTATTAACGACCGACGTTCAATAGAATCGGCGCGGTTTGAATTCGAGTCTCTTATGGACGATTTACATTCATCAGCGAGTCTCTTTATTCAATAGACTTTCGTGTCCTTAATGTTTAATGTAACACTAGCAGCAAACTACAAAATGTTTCTTCAACGTCGTAAATAGGATTTTGAACGGTTGATAGGTTTTTTCTTAGTCAGCGCTTTTGTCGCATTGTAACGAAATCGAAATCAGTCGGTCCTGTGGCCCAATGGATAAGGCATCTGACTACGAATCAGGGGATTCCAGGTTCGAGTCCTGGCAGGATCGTTTACAAATTTGTGAAAGGCAAAATAATTTTTTTTTGTATGTGAATGCACGCACAGGAATGTGGGATTTTGTAAAAACGACGCCCCGTTTTCAGATAATGGCTTATTTCATTATCATTTAGCAGTTTATGATTTTACAGGACCATTTTCACAGTCGAAAGATAAAATCATCAAGTAATCTTAGAAATTAAACTAACAACGCGTATCAAAGAAATCCTTAATCAGTGGACATACCCAAAGCCCATCAATGCACATGTTTCTCCGATATAGCTGGTGGTGCATATATGGATTCAGGATTTATTGAGTAATATTGTCTGTCGCGCAGAGTGCAATATTTGACAGAAGATAGAGACTATCGCAAATCCGTTTGTTTACTTTTCATCTTCATCGCATTTCAATTACAAACCACATATGCTCCCGTGGGTTCAGGCTATAGGCCTGAGCGCGTTCACACACACACGCACACGCACACGCACACGCACACGCACACTACCGGTAGACCCTTCCGTACCTGGAACGGGCCAAATTGACTAAACGGACCAAATCAGGACCACATGTTAAGTTTGGTGAAAACACTATTCCGTTTATCGGAAGATGAAGTCTGAAAAGTTATCTTTATATTATAAATCTATTCATTCGACGTATCGTATTGAACGAACGTACGAAGATATATATTCTATAATAAGATATGAATTTGACGATAAGGCTATAAGGCGCGTTTGCATTAGTACCGGTATTTGCAGACGGCGCAGTCGTTTGTCTGAAATTTAAGGATTATTCACCAAATAAACCAAAGCGTGTTGAATATCAAATTAAAATTTGCCGAGAAGTACATTTCAAACAGAATTTTTTTCCGCATGACAGCTTTTTAATCAGTTCAATGAATTGTCTTCTGCCGGGTGCATTCCCAGACGGGAAGCTTGGATTTTAGATAAGTGATGTCATGTGTGTAAGTATTTGTAAATATGTCAAAATAAATTCCAGCCGCAACTATCGCTGCAGCTTTCTCTTTGAAAAGTTAAGTTTTGCAAAAAACATTCGCGATCCTGCCAGGACTCGAACCTGGAATCCCCTGATTCGTAGTCAGATGCCTTATCCATTGGGCCACAGGACCGGTTACGTAACGCCGTCGAACGTGAAGCCCAATTGCATGGTTAAACATTCAAAAGATGAACAAGGAACTTGATTTCAAAATCATCGTTGTGGTGGGTTTGTAAGGGACACTAAATAAAAATGAATCCCGATAATGATAGATATTCGGATCGTTTTTAGCAGCGAAAATGGCGAATTTGTATTTTCGGAAACTTTTTCTATGCACGAGTCGCGATGACTGTAGAAACATCCAAGCGGAGGGCGGTAGGGGGTACGCGCCACTCTAAAAACGTCAATTTGCCCCAGAATTTTGATGTTATATTATGAAAAATGTTAAACATAGAACATCAAACAATGAATCCAAAGTTTGAATTCATAATGTTTTTTTTCTCTGCGTACCGAAAATGAGGTAAATGAGGTTTTCCTATTAATAGTATTATGTGCCCTATTTGGGAGGTTCCCCCTCCCTGAATTAGATCCTAGACCGCCCCTGACCATTTTTCAAAAAATAATATGATGAAGTCATAGGTCGTGACTGATCATAATAATAATGATAATCTATTTTCTTTTTTAAGCGCAGTATACTATAGAATGCTAGCTGCACTTTACAATGTTTACGATGTAATTATGACAATAATATACATAAATATCGGAACAGTTAAAAAAGGCACAGTCAATAATAAGATCATGGAAAATAGGTGCGTTGCTGCTTGGATGATTGTTTGAATGAACCGGAACCGAAATTTCCAATTATGTACTTCGATTTTGAAAAAAATTATGTAACCTCGACCAACGACAAATCGGCCACATTTTGTACTTCGATTTCCGATTTCCGAATCAAATCCCCTGTTTCGCTCCCGGCAGTGTGGTGGGTTTGTAAGGGACACCAAAACAGAATATCAAACGAAATCTACCAATCAAATGAATAACAGGGCCAATCCCTATTTCAAGATAAAAAAGACACGTTTTAAGATTTTGTTAAAAGTAGATTTGAGTGTAACACTAAATTTAACTTGATCAGGTATTGCATTCCAAAGACTTGGACCAGCGATCTTAAAGGCCCTTTCACCATAATTGCGGTTTGATGTTGGTTTTAATTGACTCGAGCGAAGGGACCTTGTAGGCACGTAAAACATTGAGAAGTGACTTGAGGTATTCCGGAACAGCGTTAACAAGACATTTATATACTATATCTTATGCTATTTATAGATAAGCCATCTTTTCTGCTTGATATCATAAGGATCTATCGTTAATTAATTAATTAATGAATTAATTAATGATCAGGATGATTAATAATAATTCGAAATAATCAACTACTTACGCTATGGCGCGTCGGGTACGATCCGTTTGTTTATTGTAAATCCGTGAATGATTTGTTTCAACAAAGTTTAGTTTACTTAACGTGTTGTGTGAGCGCGCGAGAGCCGTTCGTCAGTGGTTCGCCGAGCTGGAGGAGTGAGGGCTGATAGCGGTCGTGTGGCTGACGCGCTACCGCATTGTCAACACGCATCGGTCGCGTTTGCCTAGCGTCGTGCTAATCATCAGATAGAGATCTCTGGACTCTGTTCCACAGTTGTGTGGGTTTGATTTGACTCTGGATCCAGTTCCTCGGTTACGTTGGTTTAATTTGACTGTGAACCCAGTTCCAAAGTTGTTTGGAATTTGACTCTGAACCCAGTTCCACAGTTGTGAGGGTTTAATTTGACTCTGGATCCAGTTCCACGGGTTTAAATCCAGTTCCAAAGTTGTTCGGGTTTAGTTTGACTCTGCACTCAGTTACACAGTTGTGTGGGTTTAATTTGACTGAATCCAGTTCCATAGTTGTTTGGGTTTAGTTTGACTCTGAATCCAGTTCCACAGTGTTGTGTGGGTTTTATTTGACTCTGAATCCAGTTACATAGTTGTGTGTGTTTGATTTCACAGTCACAGAACCCAATTTCAGGACAGCTGGATGCGTTTTCCAGTCGTGTAGGAGGGTTTACGCGCATACCGCGCATTTTAGCGCCACTAGCGGTCGCCGCCGTGGATGAAAAGAATCGTCGCGAGCGGAGAATACGCATATGTCGTCTGATAACTGTAGAGATAGTAATAACCGAACAAACATGATTAATAATATTCCCCCTCCCTCTCTCTTTCTCTCTCTCAGTCAGTCGGTCGGTATTAATATTACAATATATAGTTAGTTACAATATGACCCGTATATTTATACAACAGATTGCCGTTATCTCTCTCGGTCTTTATCTGCCGCCAGTTCCCACCTTTCCTCCCTGTTCACCCTCCGTTCACCCGTCACCAACTGCCTCCCTACCTCACCTCCATCATTCTCCATCATCTTTATTATTCTGCTCACCCTATAAATATCCCTCTATCTACCTCCCCAACTCTCCCTCTTTCTCTCCTTCACCGCCTCTATCCCCCCTTGATTGAAATTGAACTGATTTTGATAAAGTTAGTATACCAATACGAATTTATTTACACTCAAACCATTTCCATGGTACGCGGAGGAAAACTATTTCAGGTACAAATATCTTAACAAAACTAGTGAGTGATGAAAATTTACAATATATACTATTATTGGAAGGAATCTACATACATCTAAGCCGAATTTAAACGTAAAAAGAATATATCTCTGGTTTCAATGTAAGACTGAGTGTTCGTCACGCCATCTGGCGTGATAGTCGGTGTCTTTATTCCTCGTTAACATATACAATTCACAAAATTTCGCTCACGCAATGGGGTACCGCACTCACCAGATGGCGTAACAATACGTTCATGAAACCTATTGCAAACTAGGTCATTTTCAAAGAACTTTGAACTGGCATCTTTGACTCCCAAATGGAAACGTTGTCAAACAAGTCATCATATAGATATGAGATCGACGTCTCCGGTGAGTGTATGGTATTGTTTTACGGAAAATTGATTTTACTAATAAGGATACGAATTTAATTGAAATTTAGACTAAATTGAAGTGCAGAAACCGAGTAACCACTAGCGAACCTGGCGGATCCTCGCCTGCCATAGTACGCGGAATCCTCGATTGCCACAGTAGCGGTGCGGGTACCCTATACGTTTTGAAAGACTCGTGATTGCAGGTACGGCGCGCACCACCTCTCCACGACAAACCGAACGCCAGACGCGACGGAGGCAAACGACTAATATTTACCAGCTCAATTATGAAATGTTTACCTTGTAACGAATTTACCGATATTTACAGAAAGAAACACGCGACGCGTGCGCCTGGGATGATTAAAACCATGACGCGAAATGATTCATTATTACTTTTGAAATTGAATTGAATATTTTTCGCATAGCTACCGCCGTTATAGAAATAACATAATATTGCCGATATCCACGCGAGTTACTGCCGGTTTGTAACCGTTTATTTACACCGGTCGGCGATCAACAAATGTTTTAATATCTCGATATGAATTCAAGCTCTCGAGCGAATTGTATTTTTTCGAAAATGATTCTTTGCTAGAATCTGCCAAGACGATGAACCTACACCGCAGCGTGATTTGGATTCTCACCGCGTATACGTGGCGTGGATCATCACTCGCACCCGAACTGACGGTTCCCAGTAGGAAACGTGGATCTCAGTGATGGTCGCTCGGCGCGCATCCTCCCTCTGCAGGGACTCGAACCTACACTCAGCCACGGCACGAACCCCTGCATCAGTAGACCGGGTGCGCAGGTACATGCGCAGCTTTCCGAACGAAAATTGGCGGCACCAATCAGATTGCTCGTTGTATAATCGTTGAGGTAAATTTCAAGGAAGAACTATAAATGGGAAAACCCGGGCTAAAATAAAACGGGATTTCTGATTGGCTAAAAATCACATCATCTGAACTTCAATTCAGAAACTATTGGCCAACTTTATAGTCTTAACTTGGTGGTTAATGTTTAATCCATAGCCAATGGACATAAATACCAGAATCGAGATGAAATAAATTGCTTGAGTGGTAAGTTGGTATCAGCCGGATTTGTACATGAATGAATCATTTTGTCGAATTCATAGACAGAATTCCAACAGAATAACGACGTTGAGCCCTTTTTCGTTTCATAACTAAATCAACAACTTAAGACCAGTCTAAGCTCATTTAACTTCTAAAACCGCCAGCTTTAGGTCAGTCTTGAGCTTTTGGATGACCAAAAACTTAAACCAGACTCATTCATTTCGGTTCTGTAGCCAATCTAACAACTTAAGACCAGTCTAAGCTCATTTGAGTTTAATAACCAATCCAACAACTTAAGACCAGTCTAAGCTCATTTGAGTTTAATAACCAATCTAACAACTTATGACAAGTCTTAGGTAATTTATATTCCATACCCAAACAAGAAAAAACTAATCGCCGATTTGGTGCCAGAGTCAATCTCTGACAAATCATGGACGTGGAGTATTTTAGGATTCAAGACCATTAGCTGGCTGGACTGTAGAACCGAACCCCGGAGATCGGTTCGAGAGCGAATCTTTGGACATATCCACCATAACAATATCGATAGATATCGGTAAATCGAGAAAACGCCGACAGACGTAACAGATATTGTCGAAGTAGATTTTCATGCTCAACTCACCGCTGGGTGTTATGGCGATGCTGGGTACCCCCCCCCCCCCACACTTTGATTTGGACGAATCTATATTGATTACGACAGCGTAACCTCGTTACAGCGAACTTCCGGGACCAGAAAGTAATGTGTTCGTTAAAACCGATAGTTCGTTATTCATTGTATATCCAATATCACCGTGAGCTATTCTTATCATTCTATTGATTATTATTACACGTAAAACTTTTTTTCCTAAAGCCCGGCGCGCACGACGCACGGAAACACATAAACACGGAAATAAACTTGTTAGAGATCTCCCGAAGCTCGAAACCACATGTTTCTCGTTTCTAGCACACGACATAATTCCGTGTTTCCCTCGATCGTGTTGCTCGGACTAGAAAGCCAGGGTCCAGTTCCACAGTTCGGAGTTAAAATTTGACCCTCAGTTAACTCATTGAAAATGAACTAATTTCAACTCAGAGTTAACTCTAACTCACAACTGTGGAACTGGATCCTGGACCCAGTTCCACAGTTGTGGGTTAACTCCGAGTTAAAGTTAGTTCATTTTCGATGAGTTTACTCACAAGAGTCAAATCATAACTCGGAACTGTGGAATTGGGCCCTGAACGTCTTGTACAGCCTTCATAGCACTGATCTTCTACCGTCAATTACGTTTCTATGATTCTTTTTTTTACGCTGTGCCTACAGTGCCCGTACCGGTACTGCGATCGTGATTTCTACGGTACCTGCAGCGCTGAACTTAGAAAATTCTAAGTAACAAACCACAAGAATCGGGACTTGAACACACAAGCGCGCGAAACAGTGCAACTCCATAGGCTAACTGACGGAACTCCGACGTTTTAACTAATTACAGCCTTGCCACAGTATAATGCATAACCTCACCCTAACTCTAACCTTAACTCTTACCTTCGGGACCCTTTCTCACCCTCTAGACACTAAAACCCTCACCCTCTGGACCCTTTCTCACCCTCTAGACCCTAAACCCTCACCCTCTGGGCCCTTTCTCACCCTCTGGGCCCTTTCTCACCCTCTAGACACTAAATTCCCCCTTTGGGCCCTTTTTCTCCCCCTCTAGACACTAAACCCTCACCCTCTGGATCCTCTTTCCACCCTCTAGACACTAAACCCTATTTTTTTAAAAATGCATTGGAAAAGCCGCCATTTTGTTTTACCGGCATTCTTAATGGGATTGAACGAGATACCGGTACCGGTGCTCAAGACACTTTGAATTTTTAGCCTAAAAGCAGTTGTTGAAAAATGAATAAATATCATGATTATCTTGAAGGGTAGATCGGACTAGTCGGCAACAAAATTAAGTCGTTTTCATATCGTTTTGTTTTTTTCCTCGTCCGAATAAAACCGCATTCGCTCGTCGGTTTAATCTTATCGGAGAATATACGGGGCGCGGGAAATTGGTATAGGTCGATAGAATCGAAACACGCGCGACGCGCTAATCCCGGGCGGACGAAAAATCCCATTCGAAAATGATCGAAATGGCTTAGGACGACAGTAGCGGGTTTTGTTGCGTTAATACTCAGTAAGATTTAGCGTTTAATGAACTCGGATGACTGTACACGCGGCTTTCGCCGTCTTCTCAAGCGGCAATATTGATGGCTTTATGAGTATTTCAGCGCGGTTTGATAATCGCGAATAGAAAGCCACGACGCAATGAAGCGACGGGAGCATCTGTCGCAAAAGTAACCGCGGTCGCTAAACAGCTTATATCAGGCGCTGCAAGCCTTTTAGAAATATATATATATATATAGCTTTTATACAGTGACTGATATTAACCTCAGTATCCAGAGTTAACGAACAAAACCGCAGTTGATGAAATAACCATTTATTTTCTGACGGTTTCGAAATTTTGACGAACATCAGAGGAAGCAAAATGAAATCATCAACACTGTGGGTTTTGCTCATAAACTATTCAGTCATTGTAAGCATATTGTTGTAAAGTGATAGGTCTTAGCGGTGTGTGGTGTGTTCTATGTGAAGGGATGACAGCTGCGTTCAATCCAGTTCCTGTATTATTTTTCTAATCACAGTCCAGCCACCGTATTAAGAAACAGAGTCCATGCGCTTTTGTGGATATTTGCACGGAGGCCTGAGATGCCGCGGAGTGAAAGAGAGAGTCGAGAGCCCACCCCGTCGCTCGAGCGCAACAACCACGCTTGTCGTAGGCCCGGCTACAATTCCGTTTCCGGCATATTCAGAGTCGTACTTCGGCTAATTTTCTGTGACTTATGTTGTAAACGCTTTTTCTAATCAACAACGCCAACATCCAAACATTACCGGTTAAACAAATTTAAAGACAAAGTCTACACAAAGGTACCCCTCTCCCCCAACGCTACTGAAGGCATAGGAAGGCGGTGAATCGTCGACGCGCGCCTGGCTAATCGATGTACTGTGTTCTCGAGAACGCGATGTTTGCTCCGTGTAAACGAAGTTTGAGTGACATGTCTCAATAAATACAGGCCGGCCCGGATTAGAACCGCTTCCATGGACACCGTCGCCGCCATCACCACACCGCTTTAGGCGGAGCATTTTCAGTCGGTTTCCGCGGCACAAGACCCGGCGATCCTTTTATCTTTCATCGAGCACACTTCCATTGTTAAGGATTTCGTTTTTTCTTTTCCTTCAAATGTTGGAATGACCTGAAGCGATTCTTGTGTCTGAAGATCGTCGTCCCGATGCAGGCATTCTGCGGGCCTTTTTGCTGTAGCCTTCTTCTGTGGCCAAGAAGCCGCGACTTTTCTTATCAAAATATATAGGCAATTCGTAGTGTAAGCGTCCCGATTTACGGTCGTTGGAGCTCGTATGGAAGCAGAAAAAAACTCTCATCCTTCACAGCTGACACGCGTTTTTCGTTTTGGAATATATATATAAAGATCTAACGAGCGAGCACGTTAAGCCGCGTTCGTGGTGTAAAGGTTAGCATCGTTGCCTTCCAAGCAATGGATCCGGGTTCGATTCCCGGCGAACGCACACTGTTTTCTGTTCTCAAATTTTCAATCATGCCCGAGGGTGGGGTTTTAGAAGTCAATGTAATTAGATGTGTGGGTTGGTCAATGAACCCCTTGATGGGAGAAGAGCAACTAGAATTAGACACAAGGTTCTTGGCAAGTTGCTGTTGATAGGTGTGGTTATGAATAGAACATATACATGACGAACCCCCTCTTCCCAAAGTTGTGGTGGGAGAGCAGCGAGTAGAACATGGGTATGGGATTATTGGTGAACCCCCTCCCCCCACAGGGTGGTGGAAGGTTAGCGAGTAGAACAGACACATCAGGTTGCCGGTGAACCCAGCTGCGGATACAGATACACGGGTTGCTGGTGAACCCCTCCCCTCACAGCTGTGCTGGAAGGGCAGCGAGTAGGAAACATGATTTGTTGGTGAACCCCTCCCCTCACTGTGCTGGGAGGGCAGCGAGTAGGAAACATGATTTGTTGGTGAACCCCTCCCCTCACAGCTGTGGTGGGAGAACAGCGATTATTCGCACGCGACAGTTCTGGGTGTGGTACAAGACAGTGGCAAGAAAAATGCAGTTTTTCTAATACAAAATCAATTCAAGTAGATATTTTCTTCTTTAAATACGAAATTCATTAATCTTCGTTGTTTATAGTTGATTTGTTTACCGAAGATAATAGCATTAAAACAAACGTTTAGTCGGCGGACATTAGAAAGAATTGTGACTCGATCGCGAGTCGATTGCGTATAGAAAAGCCAATCGTTTACACGCGTATCAATCTAGTTTATACCATCAACAGCGAGCAGTGTTCTAGAAATACGATGAAGGCGACGATAATATACAATCTCTTTTCTAAATAAACCCGATAGACCCGTAAGCTGTTGCTATGAGTTATGGTTACATAACACCGCCATTACGCAGACAACGACGAAGACGAATTAAGTAACGACAGGTTGTGTTCGAATATTTAATCGGTTGCGTCCGAACCACTTTCGTTTTTCATCCATCCAATTCGGCTGCCACACAAGATTCGATTATCTAAGCCAATTTCGTAGAATTTTGGCCATCCTCGATTGCCAGGTTTGATTACCTCCCACCGACGAAGCGAACGCCAACACAAAACCATGCCGCAGACCCTACATTGGTTAATCATACGCCCGAGATTTCTTGGGCGGACAGGTCGCCATTTTAGTACATGTTGACGCTCAGTCTATGGATTAGCCAATCAAATGTGTTGTTTTTCACCATCAGATTCGCTCTATCAGTACGAAGCATCCGTCTGGAAATAACTAACGCTTTGGGCGCCACGCAAAATAAGCTTTTACAGGTGGCAGCACCGTACGGTGAAAAAATGTGCGGTGGCTACGAGTGTATTTTTCTACGATATTTTTCCTACACGGGAAAAGGCCAAGGCCACGCGACGCCGGGAGATAAATTAGTACGTTTTTTACGAGATAAAATTGTCGGCAAAGAAAGAGAAATGATAAATGAATTTAATAAATGACTCGGATGAATTTTGACGCTTGAATAGGATATTCGGCGCATACAGCCTGCTGTCAACTAGCAATTTATTCAGGCTTGAGGTGTCTTTTCTCTCTCAATCCACAGAGCTCCACTCGAGGTGTTTCTCCCTCAACCCGCTGAGCTCCTCCACTAAGGACATGATCATCGGCAGGTTTGGTGCTTCTTTTCCCCCAACTTGCCTAGAGTCACTGAATATTTCTTTTCCCCAATACCGGAAGATGCTAGATTCGAACCCAGCCTGCTTAAAGCGTGACCAGAAACCGCCCCCTACTAGCCGTAGGTAACCAGTATCGGCACACGATGAGTGTTACACTTTATTATCTATATTGTATATATTATATATATCATTATATTATCTATATTCGGAACGACGAAGTAATTAATTATTGCTGATGAATATTGCGACACCGGCGTGATACAAATAACCACTATTTATATGAAAGATCGTGATTCAATGTTATAAGATACTCGTTTACTGTGAAATTAATCATAGCTGAGTTTCTAAACCACGCCCGATGTAAAATAGCTTAAAACTAACTACATGTAATAGAGCGACAGTATAAAAGTACAAGGTATGAAAGTGAGGAGAAGTTGCTCACATGTCTGTTCTAGTCATGTTTCTATCTACAAAGTGGGAGAGATTGAGGTGGAGTTTTTAGGGAGAGGGGAGGGAGAGGTCGAGATAGAGGGAGAGGGGAGGAGAGGGAGAGGTAGAGAGGATGGAGAGGGAGAGGGGGAGGAAGAGGGGTGGAAATGGAGATGGGTGGAGAGGGAGAGGGAGAGGGGAGGAGAGGGAGAGAGGATGGATAGATAGGAGAGGGGAGGAAGAGGTAGGGGTAGAGGGAGTGGTAGGGGAAAGGAGAGGGAAGGTAAGGGCCAAGAGGATAGACTGAAGAGAGAGAGAGAGGTTTCGACTGTATGACATTCCAAAACGTTAATCATGTTGAGACCCCCTTATAGCAGTTACATTTGCGGAGAGCCGCTGCGGGGGCGGCGTGATTTAGGGTTCGGAATCGACTGAGAGTATGGAAACATTTTCTGGGGCTGTTTTATTGAATAACGGTGGTCAATGGTCGCGCGTTGATTCGATCGCGCAAAACCCCGCTAGCAATCAAAGCTTCCCGAATCGGAATCAAATCATCGTTATCAATTTAGTTGGTGCGAAGACGACGACGACTGGGGGTCACGCGATACATCGCACCGCGGAGCAAAAAAAAAACCGCCACGAAGATTGTCGTTTTATCCGAATTAGAATTTAATCGCGTTCGAATTCCCGGAATTGAACCACGGTTGATTTCCTCGAACGGGAGCCAAACAGCACTCGGCATTAAGCTAGAAAAATAAGTTGAAAGTTAATTATTGTCGACAATAGATACCATGATATGAATTGTAAGGATAAAGTTGAATTGGTTATAACAATAAAGTTAATTTGGATTTGAATTCATTGATAATTGAATTGAATTGACCGGCCACCGGTCTAAGACTGATATATTGGTAACTTCGTGCACATCCTCTCAAAAACAGTTACCAAAATCCATCCAAAATGAAATAATAGTTGAACGCCAAAATTCATATTTGTTCTTTGAAACGCCAGTATAGATGAAGTAGTGCGCATCGACTCACATAGAACCCTTGATATAACGCATATCAGGTATTGATGTATATAAACATTATTGTAACGGTTTTTACGGCACCAAAAACAAAAACAACAAAAGACGCCGTGAGAATGAAACACATGAATTGTGCGTCTAATACGCTGTGAAGTGCTTAAGTTCCGTGGATAAATAGATTTTCCAAATAATAGCTGAACGCTACTCAAATATTCAATTCATTTGTTTAAGAGTAGCCAGTAGACTATTGTTGCCACACCAATCTGAAGATGGTGTAATCCCAGGATCCGATTTCACAAGAAAAAAAACAGGTCGTTTAACATGAAGTTTTCATTGATTCAGTTTGTCTTAAATCGATTGAAAGGAGTTGTGTGAAAATGCGCCCGGAGCCGCTTTTTTCAATGCCTTTATTTCCGGTGATCGCTAGCATTCAGAAATACAAAATACTGTATTGCTGCTTGCTGCTGCTGTCGTCTGCGGTTGCTGCTGCTGCTGCTGCTGTCGTCTGCGGTTGCTGCTGTTCAAATATTGAATGTGTTAAGTTCTAAAAAAGTCGAATCGAATTATTGTTGTTGTCAAATTAGTATAATGAGATTATCACTGATTTTAAGCTCATGGTCGCACGTTTTTACAATCGTTCCGTTGTTTTCCCGGAGGAAAAGAAACTCTACCCGAACGCACAGAGTGTAGACCCAAAGGGGAATTTGTTAGTACGGCTGGGACCACTGCGACTGAGTGTTGATTACACTATACCGTGTTCGTGCGTTGGGGTCAATAAGTCTGTCAGGTGAGACGTGGGTTGGATTTCGCGGCTGCCATTATCGATTATCATGAAATCGTCTGTTTTCGCATGAGCGGTTTTTTCCCTGTTCTCGACCGAACATTTTCAGCACGCGCGTACACACCGCTCGTGCGCATAGGGAAATACTAACGAACGCGCGGCTTGTCACCGGGTTCACCTACGATATCATAACCGATGAGCGTCAAACGTTATCAAGAAAAAAAAAACAATCGACAGACGAACAGAAAGATCTAAAAACGACGATAGAATGCAATAAGCCATCATCCTCACCGATTTGCTGATGTTGCAGATCTTTGAGCTCAAAATGGATAAATGCAGTACCGGCACACACCACATGGCGCAGATACACTCAGCTACAGATAGTGAAAATAAGTTAATTTTCAATAAACTTTGAACTGGTTTTTTAGGTTCCCAAACGGAAGTTTTGTCAAACAAGTCATCAAATATGTAAATAAGATTGGCGTCCCCCCAATGAGTGTATGGGATGGTTTTACTAAAAAATAGTTATGCCGACAGGAAAATTTGATTCGAATTTAATTTATGATGTAGAAGAAATTGAAGCACGGCAACCGAGTAACAACTAGCGATCCTGGCGGATCCTCGTCTGCCATAAGTGGAATCCTCGATTGCCACAGCGGAGGTGCCGGTACCCCATTCAGGACCCAGTTCACGAAATATATATCATACGTCATACTGGTTCGAAGTGATCGAAGTCTATTATTGGAAGCCTAGAAAATTATGAAAATAGTATTGATAGCTCTAAGGATTACAAATTATGCATGGATTCCTTGAACTCGGTTCAGGATGAATAACATTAGCTGTATTAACATACGGAGATCGAATGTCAGATTTACTTCATCTTTTATGGTTTGTATTGCAATCACAGACCCGAATATATGTCAAGAACGCAATGATACACCAAGATAGGTTTTAATTAATCAGATTGGTACTAAGGCCGAGGAAGAGCTTATAGTCCACGCGGTGTTATGTCGTAATCTTGCCAGAAGACTTCAGTCAATGTAGCCGCGTGAGATAGGCACAATCAGAAACGTGACTGAAAGAGAACTTTTCTTTACGAAGTCTTAGTTGCTGTTGTTGCGTCTCCGCTATTCCTAATGGAATCAGCTTTATAAAATATAAATAACTTCATTATAAATAGAAGAAACCCCAGACGAACAAAGTCTAAAACGAAAAGGAAAGTTCGTATCATCACTTAATGTTATTAAATGGTTTTTGCTGGCGCGTTGTGGGAATACCAACATCAATTCGATTCGGTTTTTTTTTCGTCGTCGTTGCCCTTGTAGCACCGTTCGAAATGTACGAACGCGCGGTTCTCTTTAATCAACTAGATTAACTAACAGCAAGAGACGGTGACGTTGAAGTCATCGGCTCAAGGGTAAGAGATCATCATTCATCACTCTATTTATCTCTTTAGTTTTCGCAACGAGCGAAACTTACGGCCTGGGAGGAATTCGCGGTTGATCTGTTTGTCGAGAAAAGTATACTTTTTAAGAGAGCTTTTAGTTTTGCTGCTCCAGCTCTTTGGAATGCCCTGCCTGTCTCTGTAAGGCTTAGTCCATCAGTGCAATGTTTTAAGTCAAATTTAAAAACGTACCTTTTTAAAAGGACTTATATGTTTTAAGCTATTTTACTGTGTCTTTGTTCCTGCTGTTTTATCATATGCTTTTTAAGTTCTTGATTTTATGTACATGTATTAACCCTTTGTACAGCGCATGGATTATTATTTTAGTTATGCGCTATATAAGACATAAAATATTATTATTATTATTATTATTATTATTATTATTATCATTATTATTATTATCATTATCATTATCATTATCATTATTATTATAATTATTATTAATATTATAGTTATAATTATTATAATTATTATAATCATTATTATTATTATTATTATTATTATTATTATTATTATTATTATTATTATTATTTTTATTATTATTATTATTATTATTATTATTATTATTATTATTATTATCATACTCCTAGTAGCTTTCTCAGTTCTAATTATATTCGTGTAATATAGATATAAAAATACCTTTACTTTACTTAGCGCAGACTTTGTCTCGCAACCAGTCTAACAAATTACGAGTGGGGATTATGTGTCAACTTGTCTAAGATCCCTATTTTGCACTTGACTGCAAAAACCGGGTCTTAAAAGGCTATCTATAGCTGCTGAGGCAAAGTGACGATTTCCATAAACGCGAGTGTATGTTCAAAACCGGCTATGTCTCTTATATCTAGTGGGAAGTCGAAGTCAAACTCAGCTTCATCAAAGAGCTCGGGAGAGCAAGAGCAAGAACCGAGGATAACGGCTTCTATAGTACTTATCTATACTTATCGTACATAGCTGTTCGGCGCGGTAAAATTCTTATCAGGTACACTAGCACGCTCGCGCGTATGAGGTCCGCAGACATTCGGCTGATAATCAGGGACGATTCCAGTATTTGCACAGTTCCCGTCATTCCTCAACTGCCTAGCAATAATAATTGTCAAAGTAAACAATCGCGCGTTTGTCGCCTTCGTCAATCGTGGTGATTTTGATATTCAATCGTTGAGACACCGCGGCGCTGAACTAATCGGAATCGCTCACAGTTCGGCGCGTTTACGGGTTTTTAGGCAGTGTCAACATCACGCGGGTGGCTCCGCGCATTTTTATTACTTTTTGCCCGGTAGTTTCGAGACTTTTCTGTCCGGTTTGTTTGCCCGTTCATCGAAGCGCTCGATTTCATTTCCGCACTCTACTCATACGTCGAATAATACGTAGCCACTTTGAACATACATATAATTGTTCAAGTTGACGCTATTTCCAGAGTCAGGGGTGGATCTAGCTTTATGGAAAAGGGGGTACGCACTACCTGATTGGGTCACTACTTACACATGGAGGTTTGGGGATGCTCCCCCAGACTATTTTGAAAATTAAGATATATTTAGGTGCATTTTTGAGCACTTTCCCGGTTAAAATGTCATCAATATTGGCGGTTCAATCTAACGATCACAATTGTGAATTTTTACATTATGTGAGCGGATCTGTGTTAGTCGATGTGCAATATTGGTGTTACAAAATAACAATTACAATTGTAAATTTTGGCATTAATTTTGTAACTCAATAATACTAATAATAATAATAATAATAATAATAATTTATTTTCTTATAAAGCCCAAGTCTAAAACATAATCATTGCGCTCAATATATTTCCTAACTCTAATATTCTATTTTTGATAAATTTTGATTATTATTTTTAAGAGGATGTGTACTACGTCATCAATATATCGGGGTTAGACTGGTTGCCGGTCAATTCAATTCAATTATCGATGTATCCAAATCTAAAATAACTTAAAATGTGTGTATAATCAATATCATCTTAACTATCATTACATTATTCGATGTTTATATAATTTTGCCCGGTTTGCCGTGGGACGCGATTAGAATTTTCTAGTCAGCCAATCGATTCACACAGATCTTATCACCGAATTTCCAATTGGCGATTGCTAATTTTGCCTAACGCGTTCGCCGAAACAATTCGCCTAATCTATCAAAAGCTTATCTATCACATTATTCGATTTTTGCCGAATTTTGCCGTGGGATGTGGGTTTCTAGTCAGATTATCGTTTCACAGAAGTTTCATCACCGAATTTTCAATTGGCGATTGCTTATTTCGCCCAATGCGCCCGAACATATCGCCTTAACAACCACGAGAAAACGATTCCAGCGACGTAAAGCAAACAGACGAACAATGAAAAATGGTAGTATTGATCGGTTGCCTTGAGCTATCAAACATTTTCTAACTCCGAGATTTTATCAGTTGTTGCACCCTCTTAATCAACATCGGCCCTATGCGAACACTTGATTTAAAAAACAAATCTCTTACGCACTCGAAACGTTCGTGTTCAGGTATTCGACAGAAAAATCCAGCCTCGGACAAAGTGGGCCTCTTTGTCGGCACATTTCGATAACGCTTATCCGACATGGCACTTCGACTTATCAGGTCGGTCTTAAGTACGGCTATTTATATGATCGTTTCATCTAAGGATTTTCGCGTCGACGTTCCGTCGCGGATCTATCGCGAAGACTTCGGGTTTTCGAAGCAATTGCGATCGCGCGCGGGCGTGCGCGACTCGGACCGGCGTGTAGCGGACGCGTTTGAACACGATGAACGTTCTTAAGAGGGTTTTCGAAAAATATACTATCGGAAAGCCATTTTTAGATGAAAGAGAAAAAGCACTTTGTTCAGATTGCGCTGCAGGCCACTCTCCGCGTATATCGACCGACACAGAACCCTTTAAAATTAAGCATATTAGGTATCCATGCATATTTGCATCATTGTAACGGTTTTCGCTCCGTCAAAAATATTTCAACAGATTGTGCCAGTTATTAACCATTATTCAAACTTCGAAGTAATTACAACATTTTCTAATTACCTCCCCGAAAATGAATATACATTCAATTCAGCCGATACGATAATCGTGATAATTCTAAAACAATGGACTGTTTTTAAACTTAGGGAATTTTATAAAATTTTGTCTTGCGGTCTTCATCTATACCACGTGACCCCTTACGTCATACCTATTACTCGAATTACCGAAGAGACGAGTGCGGAAGAAAAGATGAAAAAAATAACACGACGAATATCGCTTTCAGTAGCAGTTTTAATTACATTAATGAATAATGCGAAATCGAAAAATGATATGCGCAGGTTTGAGATTACCTGGAGGGATAATTTAGCCACCGTTGCATTTTCGCTTCGTGTTGCACGTAGAAAGTTATCGAATGCATAAAATTAACGAGATAGCCACAGGCGCTGTGTATAGGAATACAGTAACTGTAGCTCTAATGAATAAGATAATTTCTGGCACTCTGGAAATTGGAAATTTTTTCTTCGACGTGTCATTAGTACACTTGGAACGTGGATCTCGGTGGCCGCTCCGCGCGATGAGGAACGCTCGTCACGATCGTCGCCCGACCGAGTTGAGGGTTCCCGGGGAACATGAATCTCAGTGATGGTCGCTCCACGCGACGAAGAACGCTGTGATCTTCTCTCGACCGAATTGAGGGTTCCCGGCGAGAACGTGGATCTCAATGAGGATCGCTCCACGCGTGGTGAGGAGGGTTGAACGTGTCTCTGGTCTGAGAGTGCCCCTATCGAACAGGCGTCTCGTGTATGCATAGCCCTACGGGGAGGGATCTCATATCCGATATCTGTGAAAGACGTCGAGTCCTTTTCATCAGATGTTTATGTGAACAGTTTCACAATTTGCTATAAGAGCTTTGGGCCTTATAAGCATTCCTTTGCTTCATCGAGACCCTTTGTATATATTGAAACATGAGTATCTGAGGAACTTATAATCTTTATATATCGTTTTGATATGATCTATATCTTTGTAATCTTGTTCGTACGCGCAATTGTGTAAATCAGAATATTACTATTATTATTATAATTAATATCATTATCAATGAGCTTTGCCAGCGGTCGTGTTTGTGCAGTTTAATCAATGGATGATGATCATAAAAAGCCTTGAAATTTTTGATATGGTCTTTCAGGTCTCGACATAAAGATTGGGCCCGCGAACTAAGCATATAAGTCTCGACCATGGACCGGCCCCGGGTACAATCGCTATATACTTTCGGGATCTGAGGGTACCCGGCCTCTGCGCTATGTTGACTATGGGACTGGGTCAACGAGATTTCTTAACTCTCAACTGTCGGAACCTGTGATATCTTTGCCCTTCTTCGGTCCATCTTACATCAAAAGATGTAAGCCATTCTTTATCAGTGATGTGTATTAAGATGACCAGAAGAGTTTTTCTCGTATAGTTTACGTGTCTAGACCGATGCCATTATTGATTTAAAGGCGCAATTCTTGCGTAATGAGTATTTGCACAAAACCGCCTGTTCCTTCCCACAATATATCCCCTCTTTCCGTCGACAGATTACAAACGGTCTCGCAAGAGCGAGCTAGACTCGGTCACAATTTCTCAGAAAACCGGAACAAAACAAATAGCTTACATTCTGCAGAATGTCACCGAGGATTAGCACGATTCTACGCGTTATGCGCGACCGTTCTTTTTTTCTAGTTTACATATACGTATCTCTATATAGGTCACTCACTCGATCGGTTTACGGTTTAACCACTCGCCCCGTGTGTTTTTTTAAAGGTGATGCGCTGACGTCACAGCGCGCGACATATTGGACAACTATATCGCAAGCGGTTAGTTGACGTTTAAAATTGACTGACGATTGATAAAGCACTATATCAGTGTTGTGGAGAGAATCCTACTATATCAACGGAAAATGATTTTAAGTCCACAAATGTTTTTAAAAATTCTAGTGGAGAAGTTCGGTTCTGTGTGTGTTGAACCAACCGTGGTGCTTTCCGATTTCCCTCAAGGTACGTTTTGATTTCTATCGCAGAAGATATTTTCAGATTTTCTTTTACGACACCCGCGTCGGCTCCAGTATAGTACACACACATTCTCAGATCACTATGGTATTTACGCGCTGTCGATCGTCGTTTCGTCAACGAGGCTTGATTTATCAAAATTGCAAATCGTCATGCGAAACGACGACTTGTGTATGTGTAATGATACGTCGAACCGGCGCGCGCAGCGCAGTGCGATCGACGGCGTGTCGTAAGTCAAGTTTTAATGGACCACGGGCGACAAGAAATATTACCCGGTGTCAGGCGAAACGAGGACCGTGTCAGGCGGCAGTTTGTCATCAATCTCTATCGAAGCAGTGCAGACGACAGTGAGCTAAGATCGATAGATCAGCATCAGACGATCAGATAAACGCGTGAATTAGCCCGGTAGATGAATCCACCGAATTCGCAGAATGGATGTGCGAGATTTTGTAGATTGTGTGCTATATCAAGAAAAATGAATCATATTGATTATCATTATTATCATTATCATGATAATGAATTAGTTATTGTGGATGATGAATCAAGAAACAAAATCGAAAGTGAAATTCGACTCTCACGAGTTCATCGAGTTTCATACAATTTCCTATTGCTCCTGAATGAATGAGGAATCCTCGCTTGTCAGGGTTTGATTGCCTCCTACCGAAGCTCACGTCAATGCAAACCCTGCCCGCAAACCTTTCATTTCTCTATTACATCACCCAAAATTTCTTGGGCGGACAGGTTAGCGGCCACCAGTCTGTATATATATAGCCAATTAGATGCGTAGCGAATTTGCCGGTGAAACCAAATGCATCTCATTGGCTTAATCCATAGACTGGTGTCCGCTCAGCGGCAACTTGTCGACCAAGATTTCTTGATTTGCAGCAAGGGTTTGTGTTGGCGCGTGCTCGGCGGGCGGCAACCAAAACCCTGACAAGCGATGACGGAATTGAGGGGATGAACGCGTCAATTAGCTATGTGTACTAATGAATTTATAGTGAACAGTAAATATGCAAGGAAATGAAACAGCGGTGGATTATGAATAAAGAAAAGTTAAATCTGTGTCCACGAGTTCATCTTGCCTGAGTCAAGAGATGTCGTTTGTCAAGACATGTCACTAACTGAGTTCAAAACTTTCATAAAAATACCACACTGTTCTGCATTCATTTAAAACCTCAACTTTAGGAGGAGCACATTTGAACTTTGTTTTACGTTGCAAACTCAACTATAAAAATTACTCCTATTACTATTAAAGAGAAGAGGGATTGGAATGCGTGGATTTCCTCGAATTCTATTGAATTTACAATGAACAGTAGCTTTGCGAGATAATTAGAAAATCTAAATTGAAATTTGAGTCACTGGCCTATGTTGCAATGTCGTGACTTAAGTCCAAACGTGCTGTTCATTCTGAAGGCTTGACTAAATGTGTTTGATTGGCTATACAGAACTAGGTCCTAAAACAGAACTGTAAAACAGAAGTGTAAGCTATGGCTGTGCAGTTGGCTTCGGGAATCATCCATCAGGACTGCCCTTCTCGCGTTGGAGTGACGACATGAGGATTGAATAGGCATCTTGAAATTCTCAAGGGTAATCTATCAGGCCAGGTAAATACCGCCTACTGACAGAGGAGAGAGGTTGAAGTGATATTTAAGTATTATCAGGCCCGGTTCACCTCTCCTCTTGGTCGATGCGAAGCGAGGTAAATGTCTAGATTTTTTATCCGGGATCCATCATTTAACGCGAACGAATCCGTCGCGGCCTTGAAAATTGAATACGGTAGCTGATTGAAGAATGAAATCTCACGAAGTGATTTAAATCGCGATCGTGTAGGTGCCAATTAGGTGAAGGTAGTTTCCGAATATTACGCGCCTTTCAGTCTGAACGTTGACGTAATGAACGAAGATGTTGTTACTAATGGAATTTCTATTCGATGGAACGAAAGCGGCGGAGAGTGCATTACGGGAGGGAGTGTCGGCTAGCGTGTGACGCGTTTTAAAAGTAAATTAGACGTCGCTTCTAAATGTCCTATGAAATCATATTAACCCCGAGCTGCGCGCGACTGTTACTTTTTCTCACGTTTATTCCAATCCCGTCTGATGCTTAGTTTTTTAATTTGTTTACGTACGCCTACGGACTTATGTAACAGTAAGATATCCAATTGGATGAACTGAGGACCAGATCTGTTCGTTATAACCAGCAGCTTTTCATAGTTAGATTTTGTGATATTGCTTATTAGTTCTTTAGTTTCTTAAACAGAAATCTATGATTATATTATTTTCTGACTTGTTGAAAATATACTATATGTATTCTTCATGATGCGGACTATCGTGGTCTAAAAAAGATGAAAAAAGAATATATCACAGAAATTCGTTACAACGAACTTCAGGGCACCGGAAAAATCTGTTCGTTATAACCGATAGTTCTATATACAACGTAACCTCGTTACAACGAACTTAAGGGCACCGGAAAACCTGTTCGTTATAACCGATAGTTCTATGTACAACGGAACCTCGTTACAACGAACTTAAGGGCACCAGAAAATCTGTTCGCTATAACTGATAGTTCTATATAAAGCGAAACCTCGTTACAACGAACTTAAGGGCACCAGAAAATCTGTTCGTTATAACAGATACAGTGAAACCTTGTTCCTTGCACTTGCGATACACGATTGATATATTAACTGGCTAGTGATTAGTCAACACGAACGAAGAAATTTCAATTTCCTGACGCAGCTCGGTACCGAGACGCGAGCTGGATAAAAAGAAACGATATCCAGCGATTCTTATGTATCATAATGATGAATGATAGAACATAATCAATCAAAGTATATCGCACGGGACTGTATCGTTTACTGTAGCAGATTGAGTTATTCTTCAGAGGGAGAGGGAGAGGGAGAGGGAGAGGGAGAGGGAGAGGGAGAGGGAGAAGGAGAGGGAGAGAAAGAGGGGAGGGAGAGGGAGAGGGAGAGGGAGAGGGAGAGGGAGAGGGAGAGGGAGAGGCAGAGGCAGAGGCAGAGGCAGAGGCAGAGGCAGAGGCAGAGGCAGAGGCAGAGGCAGAGTCAGAGGCAGAAGGTGAGGCAGAGGGAGAGGGAGAGGGAGAGGGAGATGGAGGGGGAGAAGGAGAGGGGAGGGAGATGGAGAGGCAGAGGCAGAGGCAGGGGGAGGAGAGAGGGAGAAGGAGAGCAGAAGGCCACGAAGATGACATACACGCGAATCGAGGGAAGAGAGATGCAGAAATGCGAGATGAGATATGAGGGGAGGGGCGCAGGCGACATGAGATGCGTGATGGACAAACAGAAAGTGCAGGGATTAAAGACGGTGAAAGACGAATCGAGAGAGAGAGAGAGAGAGAGAGAGCGAACATTGCGTTAATGGGTAAATTGATGGAAAAACAAGTGGCGCGAGCAACGAAACAACAAATACGCTGTCAAAATCACTTTGCTCGATACACGCCGTGCGTTTCATAAACCGACATGATTCGATCTGTCGTCGTCAATATCTACTGCTTGAATGGTTGTGATTTTATCTCGCGCGCAGTATTCGCATCGTTAAAAATCAACATTCGTTCAGCGCGTGGATCGATGCCGAAAATACGGCGTGAAATTGATGTCAATCCCATGACTGAATCCCGGCTCGCTTCGATACGCATCCCCATTCTAAAAAAAAAAAATCAGTACGCGAGCTCATTTTGCCGACGTTCTTGAATTCAAAATTCCGTGGATGATTTGCAACGGCATATCAACAACAAGGGCCTATATAGAGGTCTTGTAGCCATGTGCTTTTTCCACGTTGTTGACAAACACAATCACATAAACCATAACAGGTTTCTTCTTCGCTCCATCTTGAATTTTGGTATTTGTTTTACTTTGTACGATTATTATAATTCAAAATGGAAAAATAAAATTATATTATATACAATACGTAATTTACATGACAGACTCTAAGTTTGTGAATCCCCTGATTATCTTATGTTGTTTGTGAATCTCCTGATTATCTTTTGTTGTTTGTAAATCCCCTGATTATCTTTTGTTGTTTGTAAATCTCATGATTATCTTTTGTTGTTTGTAAATCTCCTAATTATCTTTTGTTGTTTGTGAATCCCCTGATTATCTTTTGTTGTTTGTAAATCCCCTGATTATCTTTTGTTGTTTGTAAATCCCCTGATTATCTTTTGTTGTTTGTGAATCTCCTGATTATCTTTTGTTGTTTGTGAATCCCCTGATTATCTTTTGTCTTTTGTTGTTTGTAAATCCCCTGATTATCTTTTGTTGTCTGTGAATCTCCTGATTATCTTTTGTTGTTTGTGAATCTCCTGATTATCTTTTGTTGTTTGTGAATCTCCTGATTATCTTTTGTTGTTTGTGAATCTCCTAATTATCTTTTGTAGTTTGTGAATCCCCTGATTATCTTTTGTTGTTTGTGAATCTCCTGATTATCTTTTGTTGTTTGTGAATCTCCTGATTATCTTTTGTTGTTTGTGAATCCCCTGATTATCTTTTGTTGTTTGTAAATCTCCTGATTATCTTTTGTTGTTTGTGAATCTCCTGATTATCTTTTGTTGTTTGTGAATCTCCTGATTATCTTTTGTTGTTTGTGAATATCCTGATTATCTTTTGTTGTTTGTAAATCCCTGGAGATAATATGCAATTTGATAATTTCATACATATCTGAAGGAGATTGAAAATGTCGTAAATATAATTTGTTGATGTCATAGTGGCAGTTTGAGGAAGCAGCCATCTATATCTGGAAGAGGTGACCGCTGGAGGGGAAGGTGTAGAGTTGCTATAGTTATAGGGATAGGTTGAAAACTGAGTGGACTATAAAAAAACCGAGATAAAGCTACAAAGAAAGCGCCAGATGGTATAATTGAATACTTTTAGTGTTTATGGCATTTTGTCGCCTGTCGCTGCAGTGACCTTGCTCCCCATTGACCTGCAATATACAACTTGATTTGTGGTGATTGGCTCGATGTTCCTACGATATTGCACACGTTCATAAATCACCGAGGATCATCACCTAGAAAAATATCTGTCGTGTCGTTTGCAACTTGCTAAAGCACACTCCCTACTGTCCCACTCCCTTTCTCTCTCTTCTCTCCTCCCTCCTGTCTCCCTCCCTCCTCTCCCTCCATCTCCCTCTCTCTCTCTCTTTTCTCCTCCCTCTTGTCCCCTCCCTCCCGTCTCCCCCTCCTCTCCCTCCCTCTCCCTCTCTTCTCTCCTCCCTCCTGTCTCGCTTCCTCTCTCATCCCTTTTTTCTCTCTCCCTCTCCTTCTCCCTCTCCCTCTCCCTCTTCCTCTCTCACTCCTCCCATCTCCCTCCCTCCTGTTTCGCTTTCTCTACCTACCTCCTCCCTCCCCAACTCTCTCTATTCCTCACTCCTGCCTCCTCTCCTGTCTGATCCCTCCCGTCTCCCTCAAGTCCTCCCTAACTCCCTCGCTCCCTGTCTCCCTCGCCTCCTCCCTCCCAAACTGTTTCATTCCCCCTTTACTGCCTTTTCCACTCCCGTATCGTAGGTTCCAACCCGTTTCACTCGTCTACCCTTTCCCCGTGTTGCAGCCTCACGATTACTCCCTCTCCCCCCCCTCCCCGTGCTCCACAGCCATTCTCCCTTTCCTTCCGCATCCCTCTCGTTCATCTACCATCCATCATAAATCGCAGCCTCTCGCATAAGGCTTAGATTTCTTTTATCAAAAAGACAAAAACGCGACTGTATTATTGATCACGATAGAAAGATCAGAAAGGAAGGGTAAGATTTCTATTTGGAAAAAAACGAAACGACACGATTGTAATATTGACTACGATAAAAAAAAGTCTATTGTAAAGACGACAACAAAAGAGATTGCCAAAGATTATCATTCATATTTCGTCAGCAGTCTGTCCCGCACTGGACAGGTGTGACAAGTGGAAACAAAACCACTCAAACCAAATGTTACGCATATTGTAAAAAGCTGTATAACCACTGGCCAAGTAGACTATGGCTCCACTGGCCGAGTGGACTAGCACCCCTGGGCGAAGGGACTAGCACCACTGGCCGAGTGGAGTGGACCAGTTCTATTGGTCTACAGGTCAGCACGCTTACTTACTGTGCTTACTTAATGAGACCCGGGTGCGATCCGGAATTAGAGGGCGTTAGAGGGCATTGTTACGCAAATGACCAGTTGTATAATCACTGGCCAATAGTTCTTTTGGTCTACACCACACGCTGGCTTTCTAGGTTCGAGACCCAGGTTCGAACCCAGGTGAAACTTGATATGAATCGCGTGAGTTGCGGTTGAAGGATTCGTCGACTGGTGCAGGCAGGATTGGAAACGATTGAAATGCGTGACATGAAACACGTGGTAATTTGCTTTGAACGTGAGAATTCAAATATTATACGCACCACCTAATTGTCTTTTTTTACAGGAAACGTCGAATAATGCGTATAATGACGGTGAAAGTAGTGGGATGCATACTGAATAGTACTGGGGTATAGACTGGGTATCAAAGTAAAACTATCGTAAAACTATGTTTCCCATCAAACCAGTTTGTACAACTGTGATGAGTAATAAATATATACTATAGCAACCCATAGGGAAAACATTTAACCTGGGTATCAAAGTTATCCATTGCGGTAAAACCTTTGATTTGGGCCCGGTTTGGGCCGCTACTATCAGGTTTACAGATTACGATATTCCGGAATGGGTAGAACATATTCTGGTAAATAGAGATTTCCGGAGAGAAATCCGCGGTGAGACCAATCGAAATCTATCAAACTCTCTACCGGCCGCTTCTGTCAGGTTTACGGATGACGCTATTTCAGAATAGTTGGAGCACATTCTGATCGAAACGAACGCGCCAGAAGAGAATTCTGGAGTCGGTAGAGACCAATCAAAATCTGTCTGAGAAAATCTAAGGCATCTCCGTCTCGGGTTTACATTAATTGAGGATGAAAATATCGTGAATATCTATAATATGATCTGCATCGATTTTGGCAACGATCCAGAACAAATATTCACAGACGAGACTCGTCTCAACAGCATCCAATTTCAGTATCCGTCCGTCGATTAGTGATTACCGAACACGCAGCTCGATTGTTTGGTCGGCTCCGAGTTTGTAGCCGAGCTTTGATAAAAATATCCCGTTGTCTGTGTCCAATATTCGCCGATAGACGAGACGTTTCTAATCGTATCGTCTGTCTTCAAAAAAAGCCGCCGATTTAGCTTTCTTCGATTCCACGTCCGCCGTCAAGTAAAGACGCTTATATACAGATCTATCAGGTTTCTAAATGAGACAGCTCCGACCTCAGCAGAGTTCCACGTTTGAATGTGCGCAAGACGTGTGTTTGAGAGTGGGCTGAGTTTTTTCATTTCTCTTTTTTTTTACGTGATCCACGTTCCCCGACAACCCTCAACAATTAAATAGAATAGAGCGCACCTCAAAATCAATAAACATTTCTACGAGGACCGATGCAAAATATCCTCCCCCGGAAGGGATTCGAACCTGGTGGCATCGAGATTGCCAAGGTACGAAAACTTGCTACACACTACACCGAGTGCGCAGCTACATGCGCAGCTTAGATGATGTCATTATAAGCCAATCAGATATACGGTTTTACTTAAGCCCGGGGTTTTCCGTTTGAATATTTCATCCTTGAAATTTACGTCAGCGAATATACAACGAGTAATCTTATTGGTGCCGCAAGTTTTCGTGCGGCAAACCTACGCATGTACCTGCGCACTTGGGGTTCGTACCGTGGCCGAGTCTAGTGATGCCATCAGGTTCGAATCCCAGCCGACGGAAGATGGTACAAAGCAGCATTTTCGATGGAGGGGAGATTATGAGATGATTTAGAAAGGAGAGGCTACAAACAAAACGCCAAACATGTTTTTCTGTACATGTTTGTAAAGTGATGAAAATGTCAGTGCGGACACTGGTCGTCAATCAAACCAGCAACCAATTTATACATTCCGCTGACAGCCATAAACCGCGTAATACCCACTAGGTAATCAAACACATCTCGATGGTGTTAATAGATTATTTTCTATCGTTCGGCGAAATCGACTGTGAAAAACCTTCCTCGCTTACCAGGTTTTGATTGCCGACTGTTGAAGCTCACGCTAACACAAAACCTGGCTGCAAACCCCTCATTGGTCTATGAAAACCGCCAAAAATTTCTTGGGCGGACAGGTTCTCGCTCAGCGGCCACCAGTCTATATATCTAGTCAATCAGATTGAGTGGTATTTATAGAGTAAATGTCGTGCCGGTATAAACGTACGTGATAGGCTAGATACATAGACTGGTGGGTGCTGAGCGGGAGCCCGTTCGCCCAAGAAATCTTGGGCGATGTAGTAATAGACCCATGAACGGTTTGCGGCCAGGATTTGTGTTAGCTTGGGCTCCAGCGGGCGGCAATCAAACCCTATGGCAAGCGAGGATGTGAAAAGATAATAACAAACCTTTCACGTACCGCCTCCGTCTCTCAAGAATCACCGAAAAGACGACGCATCAAATCGCATCGATCCCGCCGTGGCCCGCCGCCGCCGCACGAAATAATAACGATTGTCACCTCTTAAGCCGGCGCTACTTCCGGTTCGTATAATGAACGACGCAGACGACGGCGTTCGTTTTCGTTGATAGATGTAACCGTCAATAAGTGTCACGATTAACGTCAACCCCACCAGACCATGTCATCATCATCCCCGTGATACCAGACTGTATATGGTAATGCGCTCGATGACCTTATCGTTGGCCATGTTTTAGAGAGATTGGTTGGCAGTGATTAGTATTCTATATAATGACAGTGACCGTTCTGGTCGTTGATTGCCGTGGTTCATCGCGCAGAGCGACCATTTAGATTTCCTCTCCTCCTACACAGCGGTGTAGAAACGGCAGGGACGGATTTGATGGTTAGCTCCCACACAGCAATTCACATGTAAAATGGGTTCATTCTGAACCCCTCCCCTCATAGCTGTGGTGAAATCGAAGAAAATTATTTGTTGTTAACTCCCCAAACTCTTCGACGGGAAATCAGCAATCTAGACATAGAACGGGTTCATTGTGAAAACATGGTTGATTTTACTGAACCCCACCCCTCACAGCTTTGGTGAACGAGCAGGCTGACAGAACAAGGGTTCTTGTTGAACCCTTCAACTCGCACTCGGTTATTCAAACCGTCTTCTCCCAGTTTTATAGCGACATTTTTATTTGGCGCAAGTGGTTTTTTAAGTCTTCATACTAAACAGTTGCATAATAATTCTAATCGAATATTCGAGCGAGGAATGCACACCAGAAAACGCCACGAGGCCGGCGACTAGAAATCCCCGGGCGCAATCCCTGGGACTATGCTATCTGTTATAGAGTCATTGGCACTGTTCTATCGTGTCAGAGAACTATATCATCGAACTCCCAGAAGACCTAAACAGCGATGATAATTCGTAGTAAATGTATACCATCGATATTTACGAGCGCAATTAGACGGGCGTCGCGTCGCTTCGCGCGCTCTCTCAGCAGCGTTATACGAAAAATAAATGTGGGATTCGAACCACCCGTCGCGTAGGCGAGCGATGGCGACCTTCAAACTTGTCGACAGCGTAATGATTTATCGCGCGCATCGATCATGCCGATATGCCAGTTTCTAAATGAATTCTTATTATTTATATCGAAATTGCATCATCGGTTAAGGCTCATGGCGTAGTTTTATAATCCACTGCAGATCAATTACGCACAGCGTGGTAACCCCGCGATGATAACCTTGATAGTCATTAGTAGTGCGAAGGTCAATAATGATAATGACGTTATCGTAAGTGAGCTGAACTTGAATCTGAATTTGATTGCAATCAATGCTCAAAGATCGCAAAAGCGGAATAATGACGGCGTCTTCTTCGCCCCCGACCGAATTGAGGGTTCCCGGGGAACGTGGATCTCATTTATGGTAGCTCTACGCGGCGAGGAACGCTCAACTATCACGATTTTCACCCGACTGAATTGAGGGTTCCCGGGGAACGTGGATCTCAGTGATGGTCGCTCTGTGTGTGGTGTGGAGCGCTCCATCGATCTTCACCCGACCGAATTGAGGGTTCTCGGGGAACGTGGACCGCGGATCCAGGAGGGGTTTCATAAAAATGATGATGTTAAACTGGCGACTAAAATTTCTAATGATTAGGGGCCTATGTTATGTTCTCGGGGGAACGTTGATCTCATCGATGGTCGCTCTGCGCGTGGTGAGGAGTGCTCTACTCACCCGAACGTTATTACTTTCCCGGGTTACTCCCCAAAAAACACCTGATTTATATTTCCATTGGTTCAATTTCAAATAAAAAAATTTTTTTTACGTTTTTGCTGCTAAATATTTTTTGGACCTTTTTTGATAGGGGCACACTTGAATTTTCAAGGGGGTGGGCCGGTCCAACCGGTCCACCCCCTGGATCCGCCCTTGGGGTAAAATTCTAACATGTAGGAGACCGTATAATTCCATCGTTATTTTCTGAAATCAATTACCTTTAAGCGAAACATGACATTATCTGTTTATCTGTTCAGTGGAAGAAGCAGGTCTGATGTTCTGTTTTGTCTTTCTGATGGTGTTTACGTGTCACTTTGTCCAAGTCAGGGTTAATGTGTCTTCCGGATGGAATTCGTCCGAGAATGACATCAACGTCCGTTCGTTTATTACTGTTTATGGTAAAATGATGGTCGTATAGTAAGGTTTTATTGGCCCCCGGTTGATCAACGTTGCTGAGTGGTATCTCTAACCTCCCGCATGCAAACAGCAGTCCTTTTTACAGAGAACCCATGTATATCTGTATCTTCTCTAACACCGCAGCTGTGATGATGGTTCCATCGAGAACCCATGATCTGCCGTTCGATTTGCTTCTCTCTCGCCACAGCTCTGATTGTGGGTCACCGAGAACCCATGTATCTGTTCCATACTTCCATACGTGCTGCACAGCAGCTGTGACAAGAACTCCAACCACAGGTGTGAGCGGTTCACCAAGAACCCATGTGTGTTCTTCGCCAAAAACCCACTAAAATCCCACGAGTTGAGATGGTTCACCGAGGACCATTGTGTCTGATCTGGTATATCACCAAGCTGTGAGGGGTTCACCAATTAACCCATTGTGTCTGTTCTCCGACCACAGCTGTGAGGAAATCGGTTCACCAAGAACCCGTGTGTCTGTTTTACTCGCTGCTCTCCCATCACAGCTGTGAGAAGACCGGTTCACTTAGAACCCATGTGTCTGTTCTACTCTTTTCCATTTTTACTGCGCATATACGTAAGGAACTCGACTAAGAATATAGCTAGATGACATTTGAAACTTGCTCTATTGGCGCCAGACAAAATCCACCACGGCCAGACCACAACTCAATCGATCATTATATATTATGAAATCGCAAAATCGGACATGAAAAACTTCTGGCGGCACCGCAGTGACTGGCGTGTCATCATTTATTCGATTACCTTCTGCCTAGCGTTAAAAAGAATCTAATCGAAGGCCGCAACTGTAGAACTGGGTTCAGAGTCGAATTTAACCCACACAACTGTGGAACTGGGTTCAGAGTCGAATTAAACTCACAAAACTGTGGAACTGGATCCAGAAACTAATTAAACCTACAAAAAAAATGTGGAACTGGACCCGAAGTCAAATAAAACCCAGTGGAAATGGGCCCAAAGTCATATCAAACCCACTCACATGTGAAATGTCCACCTCCAGAGTCAAATTAAGGCCATGCATCCGTGGAACTGTCGAAATCAGAAACAAAACTTGACCCACAAAACAGCACAGTAAAATTAAATGTTGATATGACCCCAGTTCGCGTTAGATCTAAGCCTGGAGATGGTAATAGTTTGTTATTACTCAATTTATCTCTGTATTCTGGATTGTCTCATTATATTGTCATTAAACTTCCCGAAGATGACTATTACAGATGATGCGGTCGAAACGTCGTATAGATAGATGTTGCCCGAGGAAACATTTCGGACGACTCTCTTTTTTCTCTTCGTGCGCGCCTTTTTTTCCTATCAAGATATCTGCTCATTGTCAACCTTGATGTCGGTGGTAGCCGTTTTGTAGGAGATAAAGGTCCGTATACGTGAATAAATTCCGCCTATCCCAACGAGATCGCTAATTACATATAATTTCCTATACGACTGTAGGCTTCCGTGACCGTAGACCGTACGTAGCTAACTTGATTGAGCTAAATTGATGTACATCTTACGACATATCGCTAAGGCGAAAAAAGAAGTCGTCGAAAAACTGGGTCATTATGGGTCGAGGCTATATTCGGGCTTTATTTCGGTACAAGGACGCTCGCCACTCCTTAAGCCCGCCGCACACGGCAAAACATTTGTTTCGCCGAAACAGAAAACGCGTTTTCCAGAAAACGTTTTTGCTCGTGAAAAACGTTTTTCAGTTCGGCGTTTTTTTTTGTTTTGCCTCCCCCGCACACGGCATAACAAAAACGTTTTCGGTGCAGTGTGCGTTGGGCTTGAAACGTTCAACGGGCACGGGACGGAAAACGCGCACAGATTTTTGTGTTTGTGTTTTTATGTTTTGCCTCCCCCGCACACGGCGGGCTTTGCGTGACTTATTCGAACGCGTATCACGCGTGTGAGAGTGATGGGCCTCAGATCGAATGATACGCAAGATATGATCAGGAGTTGAATAAGAATACTGTGCGAGTGGATGTTTAAAAACCTGGGGCCAGTTTTGTAGACTGGTATAACCTTTTACCTAGGGGCTAACTTAATTGATAATGAATTGAGTTAGCCCCGGGGTTGAAGGTAATACCAGTTTAAAAAACCGGGCTATGAGTTACTAAATCGACACCATGATCAAAGAAACCTTTTCTGACTTATTTTTTCTTTTCTGAATTGCGGGATTGTACCTTCTCAGGGGGATTCATCAAGATTAATTAACATAAAATCAGGCGCAAAACGGTAGTCACTTTTCGAGCGACCAACCTCCGGGGTATATTTTTTCTATCGAACGAACGACTTTGTATCTCGCTCGAGGACTTCGTGGGGGGGGGGGCGCTTTCGGTTGTCCGGAACCTGACGGTCGCTCTGTCGTCCTGCCGGTAATCAATATCTGTACACGCGAAGCATGTCGACATGTCAACGGAGAAAAAGTCACTGATTTACGATGAAAAATGGTGCTGTCGAACACGAAATAACAAGACTCCGCGCAACGAGATCAAGGCCGAATGACGATACATCGAATATCCGATCACCGTGGCTACGGTTTTATGGGTATCCACTTCAACTCGTGGGTAAGTCAATCGACTTCGGATTCAGATAACCCCCGGGTTAAACGTAATGCCAGTCTATAAAACTGGCACACATACATGCCGATTCGTTTGTCGCACCGGCGTAGGAGCACTCAGCTCGACTACGACTCGGTCATCATCGCGAAGTCTAAAGGTCATGTGGCGATCTGTAATACGACAATGCGTCTCCGTCACGTCCGTTTTACCAATTACCCAATAAGTCTCTTTGTTCCGATGGATTGTGGGTATATATATATATATATATATATATATATATATATATATATATATATATATATATATATATATATATATATATATATATATATATATATATATATATATATATATATATATATATATATATATATATATATATATATATATATATATATATATATATATATATATATATATATATATATATATATAAATGACCCTTATTGTGCTCGAATAACGAAAGAACAAATTCTCCGCGCGCGTCGGTCATTTATATTCTCAAACGACCGAGGCTGTCAAGCAAGTCCCCGGGGTCTAGTTTGTTTGCGGCGACGACCTCGTCGGTAACGATTCAATCGGACTCACCGACGCTCCGAGAATAAACGCGTGACGTGGAGACGGTTCCGGTGATCAATTCAAACGGCGTAACCCTGCCAGACGTAAACAATGTCGTCGGTTTATTGGCGGAAATGATCTTGGAAAAAAACAGCATAGCGGACCCACAGACGAGAGCACGAGGAGCACGTGCTCCAGTCGCAAATTTACCGTGCCCTTTTGATAATACAATGGCAATCAAATAAAAACCCGCAGTAGATTTGTAGAAACAAATACAAGTTTTGTTTGTATTTCTTGTTCCTCTTGAGTTAGAGTTAACTGTGAGTTAAAGTTAGTTCATTTTCAATGAGTTAACTCAGAGTCAAATCTTAACTCAGAAACTGTGGAACTGGACCCACGGTTTGAAGATGAGGTTTAGTTTTAAGCTCGAAACTGTAAAGGCTAGTTTTCACAAGCGGTTTCCTGCGGCGGCGGGAAAAAGCTAGCTGGAAACCGCTCGTGAAAACCAGCCTTAAGGAAATGAACTGTTTCTATCAATTCACTAACGTCACAATGGCAATATTTTTGAGGGCGGAGAAAGTCAGGTTTCGATTGAAAGTATGTATTCCAGTTTAGGAATGGCACTCTTCCAGGTGACAAACTCTCTACCGGCCGCTTCTATCAGGTTTACAGATTACAAACTCTCAACCGGCCGCTTCTATCAGGTTTACAGATTACAAACTCTCTACCGGCCGCTTCTATCGGGTTTACAGATTACAAACTCTCTACCAGTCGCTTCTATCGGGTTTACAGATTACAAACTCTCTAGTTTATACGTCCATGGCGAGACGTTTGAATATCGAGTTATCTATAGAGACTTCGCCTGGCGTAAATGAAGTCAAGTTTAACTTCTCCAATTCTCGATATTTCATTATTGAGTGTCTGTGCGGATTTATAACGGCGAAAGATCCTGTTTTTCCAATCTTCGGTTAATGAAATAGCCAGGATCCGAAGATCCACCGTGTGCCACTGCGTCTCAGGCGATTGCATCTGATGAACGCAATTCCGACAACGTCGGTCATTCATTTCTATTCATTTCTATGCACGACGTATAAAATAGGTTTTTATTTCACAATCTCTGCTGCAATTTCGTTAGTCCCGTCCTCACATAATAAGATCCTACCAACTGATCTAACCCAAAATCTATGCTTTTTTCACGCTAGATTAAGGTAAGTAAGCCGCGATTTTATTTTGTCACAAGAGACCAGCCTTATCTCATTGAGCTACTGGGCCCGCTCCAGTAAGTCGACCCGCGCGTGTGCGCCATCTTTCTTGAAATCTACGAAGTAGCAGCGGCAAAACGGTTGTCACTGATTGGCTAGGCCAGAAAATACGGTGCTATGACGCGCGTTTGGTCAATCCACAAGAAACAGATTCAGAGGTGTATGTAGGGCCGCACAGATAGCATGGAGCGCAATGTTTATTTCATTGGGAAGCTACTTTTCATATTCGTGGTGTCTATCAATTCGACGAATGCCATCGATCCAAAATTGTCGACGCCTTACGAAACAGCCTTAAAGAACGCAATGAGTAAAAGATTAAGGATAACCAAGGTTTGTTCTGATCAGACCAAGGAGCTGATTGCACAAAAGGCGCAGAAGACCGGTTGGGCAGTTGCTAGTAGGTTTTATCTCTGTTTTTTTTTAAAATTCTGTACACGTTTGTCCAATTTCTACAAATTCATCGACAAATTGATTAATAATAATCTTTATTTACATTGAAATTATAACATAATATAACATTCAGTTTTATACACAATTAGATAGATATATAAATATGTTATAATATCGATGAAGGTGCCCGAGAAGCGAAATGCTTGTAAAAAGGGTCACCTCAACGCACTGTTACAATCACACAATCACATACACACTCACATTCATACATCAAAAGAAAAATCAATAATGTAATAAATGGCGAATAATTAGCTAAATCATATAGTTAGAGATTGTGGTATTTTTGAATTTATATTTAAGTTCACGCAGAGATTTAGAAATTTTTAAACTGTTGGGAAGGTTTTGCCAAAGACTAGGTATTGAACGTAGAAATGAGTTATGAAATACATTTTTTCGGTGATAGGAAATTCGTGGAAAATCACGCTTTCGCGTATTATAGCAATGATTTGATGAATTTCTTTTGAATAGACAGATTATTTTCGTTGGAAGTTGGATATTAATGGAAAGGTATGCATATTTTATTGATTCAAATTTAATTAGGTCATCAAATTTAAGAATTTTGAAGCCTAGGAATAAAGGATTTGATGGGCTGTTGTATTTTGTTTTGCCTATAATTCTAAGTACCTTTTTCTGTAACTTTGTTATTCTATTATGATTTGATTTAGAAATCAATGGAACCCAGGCTATAAGAGAAAATGAATGAATGTAACTATCATACAGTTGTTTAAGGCAAAGGGAAGGAACAATGTGTTTAATACAATTCAGAAGGTATAAGTTACTAGAGACTTTTTTACAGATTTTATTAACATATAAATTGGAATCTAAATGTTCATCTATTTCAAGACCTAACGACGATGCCGATGACGATAGATTAATGGTTTCATTGTTTACTCGAAGAGTGTATTGATCATTTTTGATTAAGGTATTTCTATTGGGTTTGAATAATACTAATTTAGTCCTAGATAAATTTAACGTCAAATTGTTTGAACAGAACCAATCATATAAGATAGACATATCGTCACTCAATGATGTAAATAATTCTTGAATACATTTTCCCGTGATGTATACAGTGGTGTCGTCTGCAAAAAAATGGAGTTACACTTTTCAAGGCAGAGATAAAGATCATTAGTATAAATCAAGAAAAGTAGAGGTCCTGGCACAGATCCTTGAGGGATTCCATAATTGACCGGTAGTTTACAAGAACTGGTATTTTTGCTGCAAGTGTAAAAGAGTTATTTCCGAAGCCTGTGATTATATTGCCAATAACTTCCATATTCGCATGTGTCGTCGAATGACCTGTCCTAACGCCATATTGGCTATTATATAGTATAGAATTCTTCTGTAGATAACCATACAAACGTTTGTGTACGATCTTTTCAAGTACTTCGGATATGCATGGTAATAATGATATGGGTCGGTAGTTTGTAAACAAGGATTTGTTATATCTTTTTAATAGAGAGGTGTTACATACTGTAGTTTAAAATTATCAGGAAAAATTCCGTTTACAAGTGATTTATTAAAAATCTTAGTTAGGGGTTCTGCTATTTCAGCCCCAATGCGTTTTAGGAGTATACTATTTATTTTGTCATGTCCAGCAGACTGTTTTGGTTCTAAAGATACGATCAATTTACACACTTCATTTACATATGTAGGAAAAAGAAAAAAATTACAATTGTTCATCTTAGGCATATAATCCTTGTGACTCAAATTTGGTTTTGGCAGTTTTTTTTTTAGACAATTCACTTCCAACAGTACTGAAATATTTACAAAATGCATTACTTATTGTTGATTTGTTTTTACATAATACGCCGTCTACATTAAAAATATCAGGATCACAGTCTTTATTATGAGATTTTCCCAACACATCTTTCATGGTAGCCCAGAGTTTACGGCTATTGTTTTTGAACTTTAGTAATTTATTACTATAAAATTGCTGTTTTGCTGCCCTTTTAGCGGTGTTATAAGTATTTCTATAAGCCACATACAATTTATAGCGTGGCTGACTTTTATCTAAACCTATTATTGTCTTGTACAGGGAATTACATTTTCGAGCAGAATTCAAAAGGGTCTGTGTCATGCATGGTTCGCGAATGTTATGGTGTTTGAGTTTAACAATGTCTTCTGGTGCATAATAATCAATAATACGCGTTAGATTATCATTAAAGTACACGTATGCAGCATTAACATTTAGCTGATTTATCGGTGACCAATCGGTCGCCAAAATAGCACGGTTGATAAAATTTATATTTACACCTGTAATTTTTCTTCGCTTATAGAAACGGGGATTTTCATTTACATGCGCGGTTTTATCAATTGAAACGAGGCAAGGCAGATGATCTGACAAGTGGGATAGCAAAATGCAAGAGTTAATACTTCCTTTAATATTAGAATCAACATATATATTATCTATCAAAATAGCAGTATTTTTGGTTATACGAGTTGGGCGAATGATAGACGGATATAGACCATTAGTTAGATTAAAATCTAAAAATCTAGCCGTATTAGCATGATTATCAATTTTTAGAGAATCAAGATTTTGGTCAGTCCCAATCATGACACGCTTATTTTCGTTCTTAACTTTCTCTACACAGATACTGTAATCATTAATGAAACTTATCTCACTTGTACCTGGTACACGGTATATCTCACCTACTACAATATTGTCATCTAGCTCTATAAAACAGGACTCGAATTGATCAGATTTAAAAATACATATTATTATGTACATAAATGGCTACACCACCGCCCTGGCTTTTTTCTCTGTGTTTTTCAACTAGACTATAACCAGGTATTTGAACTTTACAAACATTGTCGTCACTAGTAACGTTTCACATAATAGAATTAAACGTAATTTACATGACTGCTGGAGAAGTCGCATGGAAAGAACTCTTTCCATGCGACTTCTCTAAAAACCAGATCCTGAGATTTTGCGACTTTTATTTCGAAAAAAACTTTTTCAAAAAATATTGGGTTCTCAAACTTCTAGACGGTAATAATATTTCTTAGATCTGTTATCTTACTACAGAGACTGTGTATATTAAGTTGACGAATATTGAACTTAGAATCATCGAATTTGATCTTACTTATATGTCATACATATCTATATAAGGACAATCATTATTCAAGGGATTAGAGTCGATTAAGTCGTGATCTAGTAAGTAATCAGAATTATTCTGAATGACCTTGATACGGTCTGTTACATTTATATTACCGAGACACGTGTACGGTGTTACGGTCGCTCTCTATTTAGTACGGTCTTGAATAGAATTCTGAAAGACTATAAAATAATTTATTCAATAGTCAATAGTTGGCCTACAATTAGCAGTGGAACGCTATCAGCTATTCAACAGTCATTATTGTTTCATCTTTCAACACCTGTTGGCACGCAGCCAGCGCAGCGCAGCGTTCAATGCTTATGTAATACTATAGTCTCACACACAGACACACTTCCCTGCTGTAGTAGCAGTGATCAATAGAGAACATATATGGCTATTAATACATGCGCTGTATTGTAACCATCCTCCCTCTGCAGGGACTCGAACCTGATGGCATCGCTACACTCAGCCACAGCACGAACCCCTGCATCAGTAGACCGGGTGCGCAGGTACATGCGCAGCTTTCCGAACGAAAACTGGCGGCACCGATCAGATTGCTCGTTGTAAAATCGTTGAGGCAAATTTCAAGGAAGAACTATAAATGGGAAAACCCGGGCTAAAATAAAACTGGATTTCTGATTGGCTAAAAATCACATCATCTGAACTGCGCATGTATCTGCGTACACGGTCGATTATGGCAGGGTTTCGTGCCGTGGCAATCTCGATGCCATCAGGTTCGAATCCCTGCCGGGGGAGGATGTATTGTAACACTACTGCGACGCACGCGGAGAGCTCTGGCCCGCGTCTTATAAATTTGATCCAAGGATAATAAAAGCTTTAAATTACGAGTATAATAAGACCTTTATGAATCATAAACTGTAATAAGGGGCTATCAATTAATAAAGCAATTAGATTTAGAATAAAAACCGCTATCATCAGAACCAAAAACTCTAGAATCTTTGATGATCATAAAAACATCAGCTTTTTTCATGTTGCGTTATTCTTGGAAAAATACTGACAACCTCAAGAAAATACTGACAAACTCGAAGAATTGTACTGACAACATCTTTCTGAGGTTGGCAGCTATGTATATAATAAATAGGCTCATGTTTATTCTTGGACATTTGGCTTTTTGGTGGTCTTTTCAGCAGAGGGAGGCGTCTCAGTAAGGGATCTGTCTTTACGTTTCTTTCCAGTGTTACCCGTCTGTGGTGTCGCACAGACATCGCTTTCGCCGATTCCTTCAACTGCTTCGCAGAATTTCTTTATCAGAGCTAACTTTCCGGTTTCACTAAGATGGATGCCACTGATCATTCTCTTATGACGGTTACCGGCGCGCGAGATATCACCATCCGAAATATGTTAATGTTTGGCAATAATAAATGATAAAACACGTATCACAAGTAGTCTTTGAAAAAAGATTTGTATTGCGAATTTCTACCTATTACGCCAAAATTCAAATTATTTTCTCGAATTTCGACTTATTATGTCGAATTTCGAGTTTTATCTTCATGCCGAATCTCGAATTTTTATGTCGAATTTCGTGTTGATTATGTCGAATTTCGACTTATTTTCTAGTCGATTTATCATTTCGAAATTCGACATAAAAATAACTCGAAATTAGACATAATAACTCGAATTTCTATATAGAAATTAGTAGAATTTCGACATAATTAACTCTAAGATCGACATAATAAGTCGAATTTCGACATAATTAACTCTAAATTCGACTTATTACGTCGAATTTCGAAATATCGTATGTCACCAAGGGGCTTCCGTATTATTCTGCTCCTTGAACAGAGCACAGTAGTACTGCAAAATATAAACTAGGCGGAAGTTATAGAAGTAATAGAAGTTAACCCTTTCGGACATGAAATATTGTCTTCATCGTGGTACTTATGAGAAGTTATTAGGAAGATTATACTTCATGTCCCTAAAAGCCTAGCGCACATCGACACTGCGATTGGAGACAACTAGTTGCTACCGAACGATTACCCCGCGCACATCGAAATCTAGTTACAACCGGTCAGTTGCAGCAACTGCATGGCGCGTGTCGATCGTCAAGATCCAGAGCGCACACATCGACGGATATGACTGCGATTGAGTACAACCAGTTGCTCAAAATTAGAACATGGGCAACTGGCTGGAACTGGAGATAGATCGACGCTTACCAATTGTAAGCTCGCTCACATCGACACATTCAAGCAACTGATCGTATCCAGCCAGTTGCTCTCATGCGCCGTAAACTGCCAGTAATAGGGGTAATAGGCTTTCATACCAAAGGTCGAACGGTCGAGCCCATTAAAAAACGAAAAAACATAAAAATAATAACAATTTCTACTTGAATTACTCGCGAAACTCATAAAAATGAAAAATAAATTCTCACACGCTCGAATTTATTTTTCATTTTTTACTCGCTAAAAAGTAACGAGTAATTAACGAGTTGTTTGAATTGATATTTTAAACATATTTCAATATTCATATTTGTATGAGTTAGATTTTTAAATATAAAAGTGTGAGTAAAGTGTGAGTGAAATAATTCATATTTAAAACAGTGAATATTTATATTTGAATGAGTTTTAATAAAAATTTTGTTATAAAAATGAAGAAAGAAGAAGAACCCAACTTTAAAATCGAAATCAATGAAACCAATAAATCATTTTCACAGTTTTACATTAAAAATTATATTTCGGCAACAAATTTAGTGTCCGCAAGGTATTATAAAATCGATAACATAACTATGATTAATCAAATATTATCAAATGAAACATATTTAATTACTGAACTAGTAGATACTTTTGATAATGGTGTTAAAAGTCCTAAAGTATTCGATACAGTTTTAAATTTTAAAGGAACTTTAGATGAAAACATAATTAATATTCTTAAAACTCCTTTCAATGAAAGAAATGATGATATAATACTTTCAAAAGATTACAATGATTTGATTAACTTAAGAATTGAAAAAAGACAATTATATTATTTCAATTTTGATAATAAACAAATTATCTATAATGAAAATTCATCAAATATTGGAATTCAATGTGAATTAGATAATAATAATTCTTATAAAGATATTGGAATTCAATGTAATTTTGATGATGAAATTGTTGCGCCTAAATATAATCCTAATGAAAGCGTTTTATGTAATTGTGGAAAATATTATACTCGCAGCAATAAATCACACCATTTTAAATCAAAATATCATAACACATATTAAAGATAAAAAGTGATAACATAACTGATGATTTAAAAATATTAAATCATCATTTTGATTTCAGTAACTATCCTAAAGATCATGAATTGTTTAGCAATGATAATAAAAAAGTTCCTGGGAAGTTTAAGGATGAATTAGGTGGTGAAGAAATGATAGAGTTCATTGGTATTAGATCTAAAATGTATAGTTATAAAACCAATAAGGGTAAAAAAATATTTTAAAGCGTAAGGTTTCAGCGAACTCTAACTCTTTTTGAATTTTAACCTATTTTAATAAAAATTTGATATATAAATGTGCACAAGATTAATTAAAGTTCCCGCGAAAGACATGAGTAATAAATATATAAATTTGATATTATATTATTTAACTGTTAACAATAATTTAGCAGATATTTCAGGAGTAAATATAAATAAGTATTATAAATCTGAAAATAATGAATTAATTGAAACATCAGATATATTTTGCGATAATATAATGCTATATAAAATCATGTTAGAAAAAGAAATTATAAAAGAAAATAGAACAACTTTTCTAAACATTAATCAGAGAAAGATAACACATTATGAAATTAAAGAATGTTTTAATCAAGGAGATATTATATTGGATAACTTAGCTATAAAAATTACACGTGTTTTAACAATTCATGATGATAATTCAAAATCATATATATTAAGTAGAATTAATCAAGAATTAGAATTAACAGATTATATTGCTGTATTTAAAATTTCATTATGCAATCAAAATTTAAATGAATTAATACAGAAAATGGATAATATTGAAAAATTATTAAATGAAAAAAATTACAATATATTAGATGTAGATGTGACACAAGATTTTAAAGGATCATTTAATTCAGATGAAATAAAATCAATGTTCGAAAATAGAAAATATAAAGTTCTAAAAGAATTTTCCAATAGTTGTGTTTCAGCATTACATAAGGATGATAAAATAAAGATCTATAATAAAACAGCATGTCAATTCAAATCTCCTGGTGTAAATATAAATTTCGGTTCAAATTTAATGAGTTACATAAATTGCTATCAAGAGAGGTTAAAAGAATCATTTGAAAAATCAATTGAAACAGGATTGATTAGAATTGAAATAACAAGTATTTCATTTAAAAGAGGATTAAAAGTGATGGAAAAAATAAAACAATACTTAAAAAAAAAGAAAATATTTACTATTCACCTACATATTTACAACTTAAATCATTATTTGATGAGGTTCAACAGACCGTATGTATTTATGATTTGATTGAAAAATGCTTTTATTTCTGTTATTATGGTGATTTATTAGCAAGGAAATTTATAGGATATAAATCTAGGATAAGTAAAAATATTGAAGAGTCCTCCTTTTTACTTATTTTATCAATGTTTACAATTAAGAATATCCCATGTTTATACCTAACAATTAATCAAAATGATGATAAATCAGAATTCATTATTGAAGCAAAAAAATATATTAAAACTGAAGGAGCAACTGTTATATCTTCAACTAATTCAATGTTTACAGTATTGAATAAATTTATATTTAGATTTAAATTACGTGAAACAGGAATTAGTTTTACAACTTTAAAAAAGAGATACAATATAAAATCTAAACCTTTTTATAAATTAGATGCACTTGATATTGAAGAAGATTTTGATTTAAAATTATTATCTAAAAGTGAATTTAAAAAGTTAGAAGAAATGAAAGAACTTAAACAATTACAAGAAGATATAGATGAAAATAGAAATAAAATTTGTAATGAATTAAAACAACAATTAGATATTGATAATGAATTATTTGAGACAGAATTTAAAAACCTTGAAATAATTCCTGAAGTAAAATTAAATGATTATACTCCTAAAATATCTGGAATTGACAATAATACAATTTTTGAAATTAGAGGTTTTTCAACTCAATGTAAATGTATAACAGATCTTTATTTCAGTTATATTTTAACAGATCAAGGCTTTTATGAAACTACTACTGATTTAAGAGAATTATTGATAAAAACATTACAATTAGACGTATTAAATAATAATTATTTTGAATTGTCTTCGATAGAAAAAATCATCAAAAAGTTAAAAATAGGCGTTCATAGCCCTGATAGACACTTTATTTTATCAAAATTAGAAAAACCTTTAAAAAAAGATTTAAATAAAAAAACAATAAGTTACTTTATCTAGTAACTTATTGTTTTTTTATTTAAATCTTTTTGATTTCTATTCGCGCTATTGGTTAACAAGAATTGACTAGAATTCAAAAAGATTTAACAAGAAATTCAATAACTTTAACTGTTAGTATCACTCTTGTATTATTTCATTGTTTCTCTTACTGAATAAGCCAACTAACTAATACCACTCTTGTATTATCCTAGTCAAATGTAAAGAATTTATAATATCATACTTGAATGAATTAAAACATAAATTACTTCTGTTACTTCATTTTCAGAAATAAAGCATAATATGTATTCAATACCATTAATACGTATTTAATACATGGTATTAGGGTATCTAATAGGGTATCTAATACATGGTATTAGGGTATCTAATAGGGCATCTAATACATTGATACCTCAACCTCATACATTTCAACTAATATATTTTATATTTTCAGCTAATTTAACAGTCGATTTCTTATTTTGATTCATATAATTTTTCATCAAGTTCATGAATATACATGTGATTTCTCAAACTCTTTTTATTTTTATATCTTTTATTGCATTTTTCACAGCATTTAATATTATTCAATCTATCTGAAATATAATTTATATTTTCTATTAATTCAGTGTATCTAATTTTACAGCAATCATAGAATTCTAACAACTGTTTTATACTATAAATTGAAAAAGAAAATAAACCTGTAAGCATAATAATTGATTTAATATTCTGTTGATTTTTATATATTAGATGTAATAAGTTTAATATATTTTCACTCATTTTTATAGACAAAATATATAGAATAAATTAAATTAAAAGATGCTGTTTTAATCCTCTAAATCATTTTCTAAATTAACTTTTTTATTGTTATTCTTTCTGTGATTGTTTCCATTTAACTTCTTTAATTTCTTGCTCAATTTTATATTTTCATTCATCAAATCCTTACTGATATTTTCATAATAAAAGAAAAGCGCAGCCAATATTAATCCGCCTGCTACTAAATAATGTTTCAAATCACTTTTCCCAGTTGGAATGAAACCATCCATTTATTTAAGAGAAAAATTAAACAGTTTATAAAATATTTAATATTTATATGTTTCAAATCAAATAACAATTAAACTTACTACTAATTCTTTATGCCGCTGAGAATTATATTTTTGCTTGTGCGTAATCAATTTTATCACCTGATATTCTGTTATATTATTCTTGATCATTTCTTTATCGAAAAATTCATTTGATATGTAAATATTTTCATCATTATGAATTAAAATTAGATGGCGCAATTTATTTCTAAAATATCTAGGATTAATGAAATCAATATTATATTCAGAATTATCTTTCAATAGTTCTAAACGCTCGCATTGCTTAATTTTCATATTGTTAAGTTTCATTTTTCTTAAATAATCAGATTCTTTACGTATATCACATACATTTATGAAATCATTAGAATTTATCTTTAAATATTCAGTATATTTTTTCATCAATTCAAAATCCATTTTATCAATTATTTCAAAATGATCGTGTGTTATCTTCTTTACTTGGAAAATAGGTTTTTCTAATTTTGATAAAATAAAGTGTCTATCAGGGCTATGAACGCCTATTTTTAACTTTTTGATGATTTTTTCTATCGAAGACAATTCAAAATAATTATTATTTAATACGTCTAATTGTAATGTTTTTATCAATAATTCTCTTAAATCAGTAGTAGTTTCATAAAAGCCTTGATCTGTTAAAATATAACTGAAATAAAGATCTGTTATACATTTACATTGAGTTGAAAAACCTCTAATTTCAAAAATTGTATTATTGTCAATTCCAGATATTTTAGGAGTATAATCATTTAATTTTACTTCAGGAATTATTTCAAGTTTTTTAAATTCTGTCTCAAATAATTCATTATCAATATCTAATTGTTGCTTTAATTCATTACAAATTTTATTTCTATTTTCATCTATATCTTCTTGTAATTGTTTAAGTTCTTTCATTTCTTCTAACTTTTTAAATTCACTTTTAGATAATAATTTTAAATCAAAATCTTCTTCAATATCAAGTGCATCTAATTTATAAAAAGGTTTAGATTTTATATTGTATCTCTTTTTTAAAGTTGTAAAACTAATTCCTGTTTCACGTAATTTAAATCTAAATATAAATTTATTCAATACTGTAAACATTGAATTAGTTGAAGATATAACAGTTGCTCCTTCAGTTTTAATATATTTTTTTGCTTCAATAATGAATTCTGATTTATCATCATTTTGATTAATTGTTAGGTATAAACATGGGATATTCTTAATTGTAAACATTGATAAAATAAGTAAAAAGGAGGACTCTTCAATATTTTTACTTATCCTAGATTTATATCCTATAAATTTCCTTGCTAATAAATCACCATAATAACAGAAATAAAAGCATTTTTCAATCAAATCATAAATACATACGGTCTGTTGAACCTCATCAAATAATGATTTAAGTTGTAAATATGTAGGTGAATAGTAAATATTTTCTTTTTTTAAGTATTGTTTTATTTTTTCCATCACTTTTAATCCTCTTTTAAATGAAATACTTGTTATTTCAATTCTAATCAATCCTGTTTCAATTGATTTTTCAAATGATTCTTTTAACCTCTCTTGATAGCAATTTATGTAACTCATTAAATTTGAACCGAAATTTATATTTACACCAGGAGATTTGAATTGACATGCTGTTTTATTATAGATCTTTATTTTATCATCCTTATGTAATGCTGAAACACAACTATTGGAAAATTCTTTTAGAACTTTATATTTTCTATTTTCGAACATTGATTTTATTTCATCTGAATTAAATGATCCTTTAAAATCTTGTGTCACATCTACATCTAATATATTGTAATTTTTTTCATTTAATAATTTTTCAATATTATCCATTTTCTGTATTAATTCATTTAAATTTTGATTGCATAATGAAATTTTAAATACAGCAATATAATCTGTTAATTTTAATTCTTGATTAATTCTACTTAATATATATGATTTTGAATTATCATCATGAATTGTTAAAACACGTGTAATTTTTATAGCTAAGTTATCCAATATAATATCTCCTTGATTAAAACATTCTTTAATTTCATAATGTGTTATCTTTCTCTGATTAATGTTTAGAAAAGTTGTTCTATTTTCTTTTATAATTTCTTTTTCTAACATGATTTTATATAGCATTATATTATCGCAAAATATATCTGATGTTTCAATTAATTCATTATTTTCAGATTTATAATACTTATTTATATTTACTCCTGAAATATCTGCTAAATTATTGTTAACAGTTAAATAATATAATATTGAATTTATATATTTATTACTCATGTCTTTCGCGGGAACTTTAATTAATCTTGTGCACATTTATATATCAAATTTTTATTAAAATAGGTTAAAATTCAAAAAGAGTTAGAGTTCGCTGAAACCTTACGCTTTAAAATATTTTTTTACCCTTATTGGTTTTATAACTATACATTTTAGATCTAATACCAATGAACTCTATCATTTCTTCACCGCCTAATTCATCTTTGAATTTACCGGGAACTTTTTTATTATCATTGCTAAACAATTCATGATCTTTAGGATAGTTACTGAAATCAAAATGATGATTTAATATTTTTAAATCATCAGTTATGTTATCACTTTTTATCTTTAATATGTGTTATGATATTTTGATTTAAAATGGTGTGATTTATTGCTGCGAGTATAATATTTTCCACAATTACATAAAACGCTTTCATTAGGATTATATTTAGGCGCAACAATTTCATCATCAAAATTACATTGAATTCTAATATCTTTATAAGAATTATTATTATCTAATTCACATTGAATTCCAATATTTGATGAATTTTCATTATAGATAATTTGTTTATTATCAAAATTGAAATAATATAATTGTCTTTTTTCAATTCTTAAGTTAATCAAATCATTGTAATCTTTTGAAAGTATTATATCATCATTTCTTTCATTGAAAGGAGTTTTAAGAATATTAATTATGTTTTCATCTAAAGTTCCTTTAAAATTTAAAACTGTATTGAATACTTTAGGACTTTTAACACCATTATCAAAAGTATCTACTAGTTCAGTAATTAAATATGTTTCATTTGATAATATTTGATTAATCATAGTTATGTTATCGATTTTATAATACCTTGCGGACACTAAATTTGTTGCCGAAATATAATTTTTAATGTAAAACTGTGAAAATGATTTATTGGTTTCATTGATTTCGATTTTAAAGTTGGGTTCTTCTTCTTTCTTCATTTTTATAACAAAATTTTTATTAAAACTCATTCAAATATAAATATTCACTGTTTTAAATATGAATTATTTCACTCACACTTTACTCACACTTTTATATTTAAAAATCTAACTCATACAAATATGAATATTGAAATATGTTTAAAATATCAATTCAAACAACTCGTTAATTACTCGTTACTTTTTAGCGAGTAAAAAATGAAAAATAAATTCGAGCGTGTGAGAATTTATTTTTCATTTTTATGAGTTTCGCGAGTAATTCAAGTAGAAATTGTTATTATTTTTATGTTTTTTCGTTTTTTAATGGGCTCGACCGTTCGACCTTTGGTATGAAAGCCTATTACCCCTATTACTACTGCCTTGCAACTAGTTGTCTCCAATCGCAATGTCGATGTACGCTAGGCTTTAAGCTGAAAAAAAGTTGAAAGGGGAATAAACGTTGCTCGAAACATACAAAATTAAACGTTGCTCAAAATATATCTCTTCTATTAAAGAATGTTTTATCTTTGACTGAATCATCGTTGGATTTCTCTCGTCCTCCATCTTACACGGATAGTGTGTATATTCTCGACTCACTGGTCTGGTATTATCTTCACCCAGTCCTGGCAGTGGTTGTATCTACAGTGATCTCCGCTGCTCTACGATCTTAGTGTAACCCATCCTCCCCTGGCAGGGATTCGAACCCGATGGCATCGAGATTGCCACGGCACGAAACCCTGCCATAATCGACCGTGTGCGCAGATACATGCGCAGTTCAGATGATGTGATTTTTTATTTAGCCAATCAGAAATCCCGTTTTATTTTATCCCGGGTTTTCCCATTTATAGTTCTTCCTTGAAATTTGCCTCAACGATTATACAACGAGCAATCTGATTGGTGCCGCCAGTTTTCGTTCGGAAAGCTGCGCATGTACCTGCGCACCCGGTCTACTGATGCAGGGGTTCGTGCCGTGGCTGAGTGTAGCGATGCCATCTGGTTCGAGTCCCTGCAGAGGGAGGATGAGTGTAACCACCCAGACACGTTCACTCAAATTGTATCTGTATCTGAAGTTATTAGGCCGCTTATGGTCCTTATGAGGCGCTATGGCGGTGATGTCGCAGTTAGCGTCGCACTGTGGTACATCAGACACTAAGGTTCTTGGTGAAGTATTATCGAAAATATTTTTCAGTGTATCGCGCTACCGGAGACATAGGACACGGAAAAGGCAGCCGTTGGATCGGCGATTTTGATCTTTGCCATACAATCAAAACTGCTCAGTACTGCTCATCAATAGCCGGCGGTGGAAAATCTAGAGTAAGTAACGTTTGTTTATGATTTATTCACTGTGAAGGAAATTATAGTTTTTCGGTTTAATTTATTCGCATAAAATACTAATGTATGTTCGATAGTCTGTGACACCTCCTCTCCGCGCATTTCAATTTATAATTTCAGTTGCGAACCAGCTCATTATACATTTATCATAATCGTTGCATCGATCTGTTTTCGTATTCGGAAACAAATGTTTAATTCACTGTCACTTGTTTGTTAAGCGCGTCCCTATCACAACGGTAGGCCGAACGATAATGATTGCACTATACTGTTAATGCGACCCGAAGAAGGAACCGAGATATCGTGGGAGAGCGAATCCGTCCTCAGCTCCGCACAACGACACAAATTGAATTTTGACCCGACACCAAAATAGATAAACAACTCATGTGTATATAATTGAATTTTGACCCGACACCAAAATAGATAAACAACTCATGTGTATATAATTTGAATTTTGACCCGAGACCAAAATAGATAAACAACTCATGTTTATATAATTTGAATTTTGACCCGAGACCAAAATAGATAAACAACTCATGTGTATATAATTTGAATTTTGACCCGAGACCAAAATAGATAAACAACTCATGGGTATATATTCCGAAATCTAGATACTCACAACTATTTTATTATATTCGTGTTTCCTACGTATCGACACCTTTTACAAATCTTTGTTTCCTAATTTCTTGAGGGTGCTCTCCCGGGTACTCTCCCGGAGCTACCCCCGTTGCTCTCCCGGGTACTCTCCGACTAGTTCAACTATGTCTCTTATTTTCATACTCTCAAAATTTGGTTTCCAAGGAACTATTCTCGTGACCAACGCCACCACATTTGGGGAAGGCCGACGACCAACCTCGGGACCTTATTCGTCCACCAGGCCCCCAACAATTAATGTTCCTAGCAACCTGGTTAAGAAACAAGCCCGGAGTTGTTTAGGTTTCCAAACAAGTAGACGTTGACACTTGACTAATCCCTTAGGATTTTTACTATTGTCTTGAAAACTAAATCCAAAATATTTCTTGCTTTTACATAATCATCAGTTTTAAAATCAAATTTGAAAGTGCAATAGGTTCTAAGTTTAGGAAGTGAGACTAAGCCATTCAGTTTGATAAAGTGATAACGATTTGGTTTCACAGTGCAAAATAGTTTCCTTAATCGTAGAATTGCGTAGTATATTATTTCCTATATGTTCGTAGTATTGAGCTATATTTAATTTATACATAATTGAACTAACGCCTTTACACCAGGTATTTTTTGTTAACGATAAATGATAGTCCCAAAGAAATATTTTCCTAGTAAGTCTATAAACTGGTAAGTTGCACAAACGGACCCACAATCTCAAAGTTTCTAGTTGGTGGCGGATTTTGACGGGAGTCCACCCCATATCACCCTCCGGTGTCACAAGTGCGCACTATTTTCCTACACCTAGATAAAATCTCATTGCTCTGTACTGAACATTTTCTGCCACTCGCCATGGTTTGAGTCCCCATACACCGGCACCGTAATCCAGAACCGGAACCACTGTCGCATTGTAAAGTTTAGTATAAACCGCATACGGTAGTCCATTTGTAGAGAAATGTTTCGCTTGAAAACCTCGGCATGAACTGAACCAGTAACAAAAGCAAACCATTGGTCAAAACATGCCCGTTTAGGAATTCCCAGTGAATCGAGTTTTATGTATTATATATGAACATACAACTGCTATCGATTTACGCATGTTTTATAAATATCAAAAATTGCCTATCATAACGATACGTCCAAAGCTAAGTTTAGCCCAAGTACTTAATCTCATCGAGATCCGACCCTTTGCTCAGCTATAAAAGGGGCATTCAAAGACGAACACCTCAAAATCTTGTTTATTCGTAATTTGTTTGCGTTGAGCCGTTTTAACCTCATCATTTGACATCATAGCATTATAGTTATGTGCGATCTTTTAAATTTTTTTAATGTTTTTAAATTACTTAAATCTATATTGCCCCTAGTACACCCGATGATGGCTAATAGTCTTTAATACAAATATATATATATATATCTGTTCATTTATGAATATTTGAGGACTTATGAACTAAAAATAAGTTAAATTTTTGATACATTTTGAGAAAGTCACAAAACATTTGAGACTGCGTTATATATATATATATATATATATATATATATATATATATATATATATATATATATATATATATATATATATATATATATATATATATATATATATATATATATATATATATATATATATATATATATATATATATATATATATATATATATTTATATATATATATATATATATATATTTAACTTATTTTTAGTTCATAAGTCCTCAAATATTCATAAATGAACAGTTAAAAATTGTTGAAACATGTCGACTCTGCCGTAAAATCAACCTATTAACATTCCGGAATTTGGGATAATATTGGGCTTTAGAGAACATAATGCCCCCGAGGTCTTCACATTTACAGAAAAGATCACGTAAGGATTCACGCGCAGCGCGTGATAGGCGCACAATAGAAATATGAGCCGCGCGTTCTTTGAGTGTCACCAATTAAGAGGACCGCTATTGTGAAAATTGACCTTGGTAGGAATAATCCTCCCAATGTCAATCGATGGAAACTTGACCATGGGGTCCGATATTTTTACGATTGACTTTGGGAGGAATATTCCTCACAAGGTCAAACGAAGAGAATTTGACCTTCAGGTGTCTGATATTCGAAGTATCGACTTCGGGATGAATGTTCCTCCGAATGTCAAACGAAGGAAACTGGACCTGGTCTGTTATTCGAAATATAGACTTTGGGATGAATGTTCTTCCAAACCACTGAACGCTAAAAACCTGAGCTTTTAGAATGATAGGTATATATATTAATTATATTGTTGTAATAATTGTTTTAATAAGTAGTATACTATAGCGACGACATCAGACATATTTAGGCAATTTGAGTGATAATGCACACGGTATTTGAGGTTCTGCGACGAATGATTTATAGAAAGTTGAATAGCTGTAGTGCAGGTTCTAATAATAATCCTAATATAGTCTTCACATCGCAATCAGTTGTTAGAATGCATCTTCCTTTTTCTTTACTTGATCTTGAGTCTTTGACTAGTTAAATTTTTTCTTCATTGATTGACGCTGAGAGGTCTAGATCAAATTATACTGTTTATCAAATCAATTATTTTACAACTGCAAATTCACACTTGATATTGATATTAACAATCAATATTACTTATTTCATTATATAGCGCACTGCTGCAAATTGTAATCAGTGTGCTTTGCATGAGTATAAAATTAACACAAGCTGAAAGAATCGAAATTTAAATACGTGGATGATAAAAATCAAGTTAAAAGGCGTAGGGACGGAGAGATCTGGCGAAAAAAAAAACAGTTATGGGCGCAAAATGGACCCGTGCCTAATTGCCCGACCAAAAACGACAGACCAGACCTGAGTCAAATTAAGCGTGTTGATTTGAACTGGTTCTGGAAGACAGTCACTTCGCTTGGTTTAAGTATGGACTCGTTTTAGATTCCATGGTTTAAGCATTGTTTAGTAACGAATGAATGGATTTGAATTTGAATGTGAAATGAATTTGAACATGAAAACCTGCGCGCTCTTTGGTAAGCCATACGTAAAATTTAAGTCGGACCTGATTCGAGCCAATTTAGCCCCGAAAAATCGTCTCTATAGCCGCGATCACACGTGTATTTTTGGCCATTTGCCCGGAACAACTGTTCACACGGGTGCCAAATGGGCCCGAGCCTGTTTGAATTGCAACTAGCACCGTAAATGATCCACTTCGCTTTGTTTGAGCATTGTTTAGTATCAAGTGAATGGTTTGCGTGTGAACGCACTCTCTAATTACCAAAATTGGCCCGAGCGTGCTTTGAGTAGCCTTTAGATATTGGATAGGGCGATTTTGAATTATTTTTGTGGAATTTTATTGAGAAGCTCAAACTCCCTAAGGCGATAAAGTGTTTAAGGCAGATCTTTCCCGATTTTGATCCCACCATATGAATTCCTCATGAAACTATTATGTATAAACACCTCACAATTAACGTAATGACTCAGTGACGTTAGAGCCTATTATAGTCGAGTTGGATTTCTCGATGTATAAATGCAGGGAGGGTCGGGAGCTTTATGTTCAATAACATTAGGTTCCAATGTTTGCTCTATGGATTTCAAAATAAAAGAAAAATCTACGTTTCAACGTGATATCTGTTTCATTACTCGTAATATATCGGGGAATCTCTGCAATAAAATTGGACGATTTCAAAAATATTACAAAATGAGCAAATTGCAAATAAAAAAAGTGATTTTTGCTAACAGTATTGATTCTAGCGTATACGCGGATTTTGTGTTTTAATATAAATAGCATAGTTTGTATGGGCATATTGATATCCTAATGGTGTTCGACAGTAAAATATGAATAAATTGGATATACGTATCAATAATACGAATTAATTGACCTTAAGATTGTATCTACTTATAATCCCTTCAAAGGGAGGGGATTACCTACTTTGAAGAATTGGGGATTTTTACCTAGGGGATTTTTACTCGCTTACTTAGATGTTTTGAATTATTGACTTAGTTATTTTATAAAGTTTAAGTTCATCGCTAGTAAGTTTATTCATTGACCACTTGCATGATAGTTCTTGATATATTCATTATATGCAATGAAATGAAATGTAAGTTCATCACATTTCTGAACTCATTAATACCGATTTTAATTGTTTTAAGCCCCATGAAAAATATGTGATGTCATTAAATTGAAAGCTTAATGTTTTATTAACATTGGCAGTAGTTCTCATAAATTTTCCTTGGCCTTTTTTTCCGTGGCCATTTTTTTCTTGGCCATTTGTTTCCTAGACAAATTACCTTGGCCATTTTTTCCTTGGCCATTCTTTCCTGGCCATTTTTTCCTTGGCCATTTTTCCAACATTCTGGGGTTTTTTACCGCTGTTTTTTAGCAATGCACTGTAATGAACAATTTACTTTGTTTTGCTAAATTAACTACTTGTAATCAATTCACTATAGAACTGTGTTTGATCCTAACAAAGAGTCCGGCGTGCTATTCTAAACTTCAGTGGACAAAAATCTCTTTCTAAAAATTATATTGCTAAGATATTCCTAGTCTTCATCCTTCAGCATGAACTCTAGGCCTGGATATATTTCGGATTCATTAAATGGTATCATGTGTGTGTAGAACGTTTGGGCGAAGGTATTATCCCCCGGTATCACGCGTAAAACAAACAGAGAACATATTTTCATACATAGGTCATCGCATTATAGAAATTGAACTGTTGACAAGTTGATACGTCAAGATTTCAGTAAAAAGGGCAACATCATCGTTTATGTTAGCGAAGCTTGGTATACAAGCAAGCTGAAAATAACAAGCCACTGAATTTTATCTGGTTAGGCTTTGTATAGCTCATTATCTATAGAAAGTTAGTGATTAAGTTCTAAGTAAATATTGCTCAATTAAAGAGAATTCATTATGACAATGTACAAGCGATGACAGGCCTATGAGGCACCCGTAAAACAAAAATGTATTTCACGGATTTTGCTGTGCGGTGCGATAAATTATTGAAACTTTTTATTTGAAATATCTTTGAAATACTATTTGAAATTTGAAATATTATTTTACCAGTGCGATAACTTTTAGTATTAGTTTAGTATTAATGAAGTATTTCAATCTTTGGATAAACGTTGGAAAAATGGCAAGGGGAAAATTGCCGCTAAATAAACATTAGAATTTGCAGGTTTTGTAATAACTTTGAATTGTTAGATTTTACTGGACATTAGTGTATGCTGAATATCACGAACAACGAAACATATATCTCATACAAACGTTGATTGTCTTTTTCAACTTTCTTCATTTCAATAACAATCAATCGATTTCTAAGTCGATTTAATTACCAGGATAGCGACTATATGCGTTTGTGCTTTTAATCAACTAATTTCCGAATCCGTGGTATGTCAATCAAATAATAATTTTTAAGTCGAGAAAAAGTAAGATGCATTCTATCAACTAATTTCAATGTAAAGACTATAATGCTTCCTTAGACCAGGGAAGTGTGATGACACACATCACACTTCCCTGCTTAGACATATCATCCCGATATCTGGAGTTCTGGGCTTAGTAACGCATGTTTAAAATGAATTTTATCCGATATTTTTGTAACATAATGTTTTCTCTCTGCAAATTCCTGACGTTTTGTGGGTGCTAACGTCCAGTGGCTAGTAGGCTGGATTGTATTTTCCCGTATTTCATAGATCTCCATGCGTATAAACTTGAACTGAACTGAATGGGAACTGAGTTCGGTTAGTAGTAAAAACCTCCTTATTAACTCCTATTTCTGAATTGTATGTGAATAAAGAATCAAACCCTCATACTGAATACACTTTTACGTATAAATGAGAATAATGCTCACTAGGACAATGGCTAATTTGCGACCGTAAATGAAAGAAATACGACTCGAATATTTTTATTTTTATCATGCGTGACACGCGAATCTCCTATTAACACTAGTAATGAGAGAAGAATCCACGCGAATGAAATGTATCAGCTTCATAATGATCTTTAATCCTTGAATGACCATTCTTAATTAACACAAAACACTTAATATAAATGATTTGTATCGATTACTATAGAATTTCCATTTAAAGAATGCATTTATCAAATTACGTCCATTGACTCTGAGAATGAACCTTTAAACCCGTAAATTAGCTAAACTCGTGCCGTTAAGCTATTTAGATTTATCGCAGTCTTGTGAAAATTTGTAAGCAGTCCTAATATATTCCCTGTACAATCAAAACTTAATTTCTATGTTATGCACGTGTTTTAATTACGATTTCCCCTCTACATGTTTATCGGGAAGGGCCTGATTACAATCTGATTACAATTGATTGTCAACAAAGTTATAGCAATTTACTGTTAGACAAAGAAAGTACAAAATCTATTTAGTTTTCTAAAAAAGTATGTATGTCTCATACCGTCTCATTACCTCGAACACTGTGTATCGTATCACTCGAAATTCATAAATCTACCGGCTTTATGGCTTTAAAAAAACTAATTACACCCAAAACACCAATACCTATCTTTCTAAAAATGCAGGTTATAGCGTTTAGTGGTGGGAGGAAAAATTCCTCCCCAAATCAATATACTTTGAATCTAAGACTCGGATTCATTTTCCTTCAGTTGACATATGACAATATTTCGAATATCAGACCAGGTCCATTTTCCTTCGTTTGACATAGGGAGGAACATTCCTCTCGAAGTCGATACTTTGAATATCAGACCTGAAGGTTAAATTCTCTTCGTTTGACCTTGGGAGGAATATTCCTCCCAAAGTCAATTCTTTGAATATCTAACCCCATGTTCAAGTTTCCATCGATTGACATTGGGAGGAATATTCCTCCCAAGGTCCATTTTTCACAATAGCGGTCCTCTTAATTGGTGACACTCAAAGAACGCGCGGCTCAGATTTCTATTGTGCGCCTATCGCGCGCTGCGCGTGAATCACTTACGTAATATTTTCTGTAAATGTGAAGACCTCGGGGGCATTATGTTCTCTAAAGCCCAATATTATCCCAAATTCCGGACTGTTAATAGGTTGATTTTACGGCAGAGTCAAACATGTTTCAACAATTTTTAACTGTTCATTTATGAACAAAATGGCGGCCGATTGAATAGGTCGATGTTTCTAGCGCGATTACTGCTACTCGTATCGTAAAACGATTTATTCGGCAAATATAATGTGTTAAGATGCGTGTAATTTGGATATCCCGTGCATTAAGGAACGTGTATCAAGAACGTGGGTTTGTACATGCGGAAATCAGTCGCACGGAGAGCCTCGTGACAGACAATAGATAAGATATTTGAATATTTAAATTCTTGTCTCCAGAACGTGTCTTTATCGGTATCGGTATCACAGTATAGCTAATCTTTAATTAGTTTCATATTATGCTTTATTCAGAGAATACCAACTACCGTATTCGGAACGTGTTTGCCGATATCATGCTCGGCAAAAGATACTCAGACAATCGCAAACGACGGTACGTAGTAACAGGAACCGTTGTTACAGAAATAGCTGCAACCGAATAGGGTTACTGAGATACGATTGACTAACTACTCAAAACCGAGGTGGGAATGCATTAGGCTCTAACTATATGACAAATTAATCTAAAGAATTAGTTTTATAAAGCATTTCTTACTACTAATTACCAATATACCAATTAACTAATACCTTCACCACTTACGTAACAGTGCAAATCTAGTGAAAATATTTAAAAGTTTGAATTAAGGGGATTTATACTGTCATAAAAACTCTGATCAGTAGTTCTTTGATTATTTGATAAAAAGGCTAAAATATAATAATCCTTTTATCCAATATCTTTAAAGTTTAGCACATAGAGGCATATAAAATACAATATATTTCCAGTACTTCGTCAACTTGGGTTCGGAGCAACAACGACAAAGTGCAAAAGAACAAAACCGGCCTATACAGCGAACGACAAGCTACTTATGTAAATATATAAATAAGAAAATCCACAAAACGGGCGTTACCCTTACTGTGCCCGTGTTAAAACTGCTCAAATTGATATTCGTGTTTACGATGTTATTGGTGCTACTTATTGGTGCGCTTATTTGCCCAGATTTCCTACAAAGATAAATAAGATTACAGTGGAACCTCGTTACAGCGAACTTACAGCGGGACCAGAATTTATGTTCGTTATAACCAATAGTTCGTTGCATCCACGTATAAAATCTATCTAAATGATTTACTTTGGACAAAACCCTATATCTTTATAGTCTCTTCATGTTTTAATGAGGTTCCACTGTAGTGCTGCACTCTTAGAACAAAGGGTAGGCCAGGCATTACATTTTAGTTGACAAATCATGTACTTGATTATCCGCTAACCGGGCGAGTTCGGCAAGTAACTTAATTTAACTCCATTGAAAAAAGTCAATAAGTCGAAAGTTGCTGGTCAAAGAACCACAGTCAGTGCGTTTTAATTGGGAACCGCTCGTCGGCTAGAAGCGCGGCAAGCCGTTACAAAAATGTAACAAACAGAAAAAAACAAAACAAAGTAAGGCTTATATATTTACTTTTGTTTGAAAAAATCACTGGCGGATAATTGCGGAAATATACTACGGAAAAAGCACTTTTCAAACTAAGTGGTTGTAAGCAAATGTGGCGAATAATACGAACACGTTAGGGAAATCCGTACAAATATACGGCGGATAGCGAGAATGGTGGTTAATTGGAGGGTGGGTGCTTGATTGCTATTTGAGCCATATTTTACGAACAGATTTGAGCACAGATCTGTCAAAATACACATTAGATATTAGAAGATGGCCAAAAATCCTTCGAGGGTAGACTATATATGGATATGAATGTGAGCAGTGTTCAATAGTCAGTATCACGGGCACTATAAAGGCGTAGGAGCGTTTTAGGGATTTTTTGCCCTATTATCATGTTTCCGAAATACATCTTTTTCAAACTGTCGGATCGATATTTTGTAGATTTTGGCTGAAACGGTTGGTTGGTTTGATTGTCGTGGCGACAATTGTCGATATTCTACAACAGTTCGTCGTAAATCAATGCCGTGGTCGGAAGAGCATCGGCGGTAGTAAAACGGTCACTTCCGCCGAGCAAACTTCCGATGCCGAAAATGGTAACGATGTCGGCGAAAACCCTAAAAGACATACTTCGATAGCCAACAGAATTGTAACAATTACTGTACAAATTGTATCATTTTGTAAGTCTAATGCTATCACTTTGTTCATAATTCGTAGTTGAGGGTAGTCCGATAATTCGTAGTTGAGGGTAGTCCGAAAGTAGTCTTAAATGATAGAGACTTACATTGACTATAGAACTAATGGTCTTAAGTTGTTACGTAGATTTACTATGAAAATAGATGGTCTTAGACTGATTTTGAGTTGTTAGATTGGCTATAGAACTAAGATGATCTTATAGGCTGGTCATAAGTTGTTTGATTGACTATAGAACTGAAATGAGCTTACACTGGTCTGAAGTTGTTATATTGGCTATAGAACTAAGATGTTCTTAGACTGGTCATAAGTTGTTAGATTGGCTATAGAACTAAGATGATCTTATAGGCTGGTCATAAGTGGTTTGATTGACTATAGAACTGAAATGAGCTTAGGCTGGTCTTAAGTTGTTATATTGGCTATAGAACTAAGATGATCTTATAGGCTGGTCATAAGTGGTTTGATTGACTATAGAACTGAAATGAGCTTAGGCTGGTCATAAGTTGTTATTTGCCATAGAACTAGATGGTCTTACACTGGTCATAAGTTGTAAGATTGGCTATAGAGCCAAAATGATCTTAAGTTTAAACCTTGACCGTGGAACCGGCCCCCAGTAACACATAACTGACGGAGAACGAAGCAAATATGAATTTTACTCAATTCTCGTATTAGTTTTTCAGTTTTTCCGAGCATTTTCTCTCTATACAAACATCGGCAAACTGTCGTCTCTGGAATCTTCTTCGTCGAGTCTTCATTGCGTGAACGGTATCCGAATATTCGGTACTCTGTGGATCGTATACGGTCATACTATCGCGTACGCCGGAGAATCACTGCTAGCAGGTACGTGTTTTCAATCTTGCGGATTGATCATCGTCAAATGTTTTTCATTGATCCTAACAGTAGAAGCATTGAAACCGAGTTTTACTGTATGTTATCAGGCTGACAATGGATAATTTATTCCAGGCCTACCTTAAATATTTACGAACGGATTTGGGAATGTATTATTAACATGTGGAATATGTAAAATAAGCAAAGTAATGATTGCATGTATAGTTGGTTATGAGATAATTTTCGATTAAACCTAATAAGCTCTGTGAAAATGGCCCCTGCTTCTGCTGCTGTTGTTGTTGTTGTTGTTGTCGAATGCTGCGACCTGACCACATGTCACCGGCAGCAGATGCTAAACCGGCACCAAAGAGTATGGTTATCTGTGCCAGAAATAACGCTGGTATATTTATTTTTTGCAATGGAAAGAATGTCACCGTAGAACGTTAAATGTTTGAAATGTCTAAAATGTTCAAATTTTCGAACTGATATGGAAAGAAACACACAATGATCTGGAAACATTATCAGAGGGCATTTTCTTGAATTCATTGTCCCACTAGTACTCAGACACTTGCTTGCCACTTCATTGGTCTATTACATCGCCCAAAATCTCTCGAAATCAGATGCGTTTATAACGTCACGACGTTTGCTCTATAAATACCACGCATCTGATTAGCTAGATATATAGACTGGTTGGCGCTGAGCGGAAAGAAATCGTGGGCGATGTAATAGACCAATGAAGGACCCGGCCAGGGTTTTTGTTGGCGTGAGATTCAGCGGGCGGCAATCAAACACTGGCAAGCGAGGATTTTGCTCAGAAAAATTCCGAACTAGGAAAAGGTCCTAAAATCGCCTAAAATGCCTTCATGCTTTCCGCACTGGCACCATCCGCGGTGTCGTTTTTTGTTAGACCTTTCTGGTATGAATCCTGAATCCACACCAACCCACCGTTGACGCCGACAAAACATTGCTTATTTTACAGAAAATACAAGTTGGTTCGTTGAACAACAGAAAACGTGGAATTTTCAGCTAGCCGATACATTTTTGATCGCTGTTGATTTGTTTTTCTTCCTCAGGTTGGTTGTTTACTATCTAATTCAGTACAATAATTCCGATATTATCAGCTACACCTTGTTGACGCCGTAAAATCGTGGGGTTCCGTGTGAGTCGATGTGTCGATGTGCACTACGTCATCAATTTCGGCGTTTCAAAATAACAATATCAATTATGATTTCGGCGTTTATTTGTAATTGAATACATCTAGTGACTCTTTATTTTCTAATTGATGAATTTCTATGTCTATTTAATGATGAATCTTACTTGCAACTTGGATACGGTGTGGGTTGATGTGCGAAACGTCATCGATATCAAGTTTAGACTGGTTGCCGGTCAATTCAATTCAATTGTCGGCATATTCAAATTCAAAATAATCTTATTGATTCAAACTACATAAGCGCGTTATTCATAGCGAAATTATAAATTTTCAAATTAGCTTTCTTGTTGATTACAGCGGCGTGCTCATATCGTATTCCTTTATGTTGAAAATCGCTAAAGTCAACGGAGTTCCCTGGAAATACAACTGGTTCATGTATTACGTTCATCGCTTCTGGAGGTAAAAAGTTCTACGCTCAAAACCCATCCCATGTTACATAGAAGAAAGAATACTCGAGGCCCGAGAAAGCGGTTTTTCAAAAAAGATACTACACTTTGATTTTAGCTAATAGGCCGAGAAGCGATAAAAGAATTTCATAAAGTGCCGCCACCTATCGGTGTTTGGGCATTTCAACGAACGTAAGATAGCTCTAAAGCACACTAGTAGTGCAATTAGGGCAGTCACCTTCGACTAGTTCGCCATCTAGCGGACAATAAGGTCAGTAGGCCAGTCACCGTCCTGTGAGGTGACATTGCCATAGAGTGGGTTTTAGAGAATATCATCTATGATTTGAGTTCGGTCATTCGTTTACGAACTTAGAATTTATTAATGATTAACCGACCAACGATAGATTCTTGATTGCTCATTCATGAATTGGAGAATTGGATTTTGCGATGAATAATAATAATAATAATAATAATAATAATAATGAAAATAATGATAATAGAAATAATAATAATAATAATAATAATAATGATAATAATAATGATAATAATTTTATTTTCATTCAACTACATTTCGATATAAGGTTATTTTTACAATTCGGAATAACTAGAGATGAATGAGGGATCCAGCGCAAACCTTTGGGGCTGTACTTACAAACAATTGCACGGCGCTGAACCGCGCTTGATGATGCTTCTCGGCCTTGCATTCTAATTCTATGTCTAAGGGATTTAGTTGATTGAGAATTGATCCTTTGCCGAAGCTGCTCCAACTGACCGCGAGCGTTCCCGGGATTCTTTAACGAGGGGGTTGGGGCTAAATTCGCTATAAAAGGGCTCAACTACTAGATTCCACCACTCACTGCCGTTAGGCCTTTCTAAAAAAAAAACAAATATCGTGACTGCTAGACCCGGGGGCTTTTTCTTTGTGATTTGTATGTCGAGGAAAAATGTTTTCCATTATTTCGAAAAAGATATCATGACTCAAAAGGTAGAGGGTTCGTAATTGTACTATCACTACAACTTTCTTATCAATTGATTGATATTTTCCTAGGTTGACTCCTGCGTATATGTTGCTACTCGCGATATCGACGAATCTAAGTCGCTACCTCGGAGATGGTCCGGTATATCCTGATGTTTGGGGTTTTGACCCTAATTGCAGAGCTACGTGGAAGACACATCTGATGTACACGAACAACATACACGCTAGGGATATCGAATCGGTATATGGTCGATATTAGAACTCTGCACTAATCGGACGAAACTTAGAAATCCGCTAGGCGCTGTTAGTAAACTTGTGTTCAGTCCAGCGCCTTGACCGTTGAAAGTTGACGGGGGGGGGGGGGGCAAAGAAACCCTAAGAAGGGCAGTTACGCAAATACCGATATAACGATGCTTCATATGGGCCCTAACAAAAGTTCTGATACACTTTTAAGAAAATGTTTTGTAGGAGCGATGTGGCCGATTGGTTAAAGCGTTCGGCTCTGGGAAGTCAGGTAGTGGGTCCATACATTACCAACCGTAGTGTCCTCAGGCAAGACACTTATCCTCATTGCTTCACTCCACCCAGGGGAAAATGGGGACCTGGCTTGGTAGGGACTCCTGGGCTCAGTTTCAAGGTTGAACTCAAATTTTTGGTCTAATTACTATCGTCGGTTACTTCATGTTTCCAATGAGGACAACAATTCAAACTTAACCGTTTTAGGCTTAAACTTGTTCATGAAACTAGGCCCTGAGCGCTTGTCAGCGCTCGGCGTTACTTCTGGGGGCGAGGGATCACTGATACATGTTAGAGCATTAAATGGCTGAGTATTCATTTCATAAGATTTTTTGATTTCTTGGTAGGCAACTGGCCCCACCACTCCCCCCTCTAGACACGGCACTGAGATTACTAGCAGTGCCTATGGCCAATTATTGTTCCCTTTAATTATCATTTGAAATTAATCTTGACTAGATAAAAATATAGATATATCATTAAAAAACAGCCAGCCAGATAAATTACATACCATAAGAGAATATATGACTCGATAATCTGATTTAGAAAATCACGTTTTTCTGATTCCAGTGTTTAGGATACACGTGGTTTTTGGCAGCAAACATGCAATTTTATTGGGTTTCTCCTATAGTTCTCGTGGCCTTTTGTTGGTAAGTAATACAAGTACACGTGATATCATTTTGATTAATAAAGTTTTGCCCGTGAAAGTGCTAGAATATCAGGACACGACGGTAAGATGCGTTCACTTGTTAATGCATGGAATTTTTTTATGGCCGTAAAAACCGTTACGATAATGTTTACATACATCGATACCAGGTAAGCGTTATTTAAGGGGGTTCTGTGTGAGTCGATGTGCACTACGTCATCAATATCGGCGTTCAAAACAATTACAATAGTGAATTCTGGCGTTTATTTTCAATTTAATTCTACTTCATAATTAGGGTTTTCTGACTTTCGTCGAAAACCCTCTTGAAATTCTGTTGATTATTATTATTATTATATATTTTCCGCCGATTTCGTCAAATAAAATTCATCTTCATTCAGATTCGGCAACTGACAGCTTCGAAACGAAATGTATAAATTGATACTGTAATAACGGTCTCTCTGAACCAACAGATTGTCTGAATGTACTTTCCATCCTATTTGAAACTTAAAATTACTTATTAGGTTACTGTAAATAAAGAATTGAATTGAATTGTTAGACAACAAGCACCGGCGAAATAACAGTTTGTGACGTCATTTAGTTAGTAAATAAAGGAGGGCTCCGATAATTTCCAAATTACGGGGACTATACTGGGGTTAGACCATTCAACCAAAAAGAGGATTGCTCCGATAATATCCAAATCATCTCATTTTATTTTTTCCATCGAATACCCGGTAATTAATTTTTCCTTTCGATCACATGCATCCAGAAAACCCGTTATCGCTGCTTTGCAGCTATATTTCTTATTCTATTTTTGTTAAATTTTGATAATTGCTTTTGAGAGGATGTGCACAACGTCGTCGATATATCGTGGCTAGACTGGTTGCCGGTCAATTCGATAAATTCAAATTCAAAATAACTTTATTGCCTGTGCAGTACACGCATTATATGATTTGTTTTATGCTATTTCATAGAACTATAAGCGAAAGGGAAGGCCAACTCCGTGACGTCAGCCCTCGCTATCTTCGAAATTGATCCGCGCCCTCACCAATGGCGATAAACAATAGGTTCTCTGAAATATTTTTGACCATATTTTCTCTGCGAGCATTGAACATTACCGTTTTTCGAGATTTGGTATTAAACAAATCACTGAAAAACGCTGAATAAGAGACCGGCAATCAGTCTACAACATCTATTGTGTATCGCTACTGGTGAGGGCACTGAACAAAACAAGATAGCTAGCGGTGCCTAGCGGATTTTTGAGGAGTCGGCCTTCCCTTTCGCCTATAGTTCTACGGTTATTTGTTGTCGACAATGTTAGGTAATTACGCGTCACTTTACATGGCGATATAGTCTTTTAAGTTAGTGTTCTTGTTACTCTGTGAGTGGTTGACAATTACTACTTATACAATGGCACGAAATTAGTTCACTTCAAAATAACATAGTGTCAATATGTCGAAACGTCGTGTCTTCGAATTCTTAACGATATCATTGAAGGGGTCGTCTAACCCGCAGCTATCCCACCAGATGGCGTGACGAGCAATTGGTCTAACTTTTTGTGATATTTTGACAAGACAAGTTTGTATACTTTGTATAAGTCTCCCTCCATGTTCCATAGAAATGGTTGGAGTGTAAATCCTAATCCTAATCCTTCCGTTGTCAAGATTAGTTAATTTTCAAATTTTCAATGAACTTTGAACTGAATTTTCCCGAATCCGTATATTATCACAGCAACCACCAAATATATAATGAAATCATTCTTCAGCTCAGATGTCGGTGTATATCAGATATCGTTGATAGTTGATTCATTTAAGGGAAAAGTTCATTCGGATTTGATTGAAATGTAAAAGAAACCGAGTAACTACTAGCGAACCTGGTGGAGCCTCACCTGCCACGCACATGGAATCCTCGATTGCCGGGGTAGTGCTACCGGTACCCTTTTCTGAATACAGTTTTATTGTATTTCTATATTGTAAAACCGATCTTTTTAAGATTCTGAAAATAATCATCACCAATTAGACAGATCATGGATGATAGATTATAGAACACCTTAGTCATGATTACATGTTTTACACGACAGGAAAGAAGCTTTTGGTGTGCTGGTAGCTTCCGTTCCGATATTTGCGCATATTGGATACATAGCGCATACATCGACCGTTCAGCGCTGGGGCATTAACGCTCAAGGCGGAGAGTAGGTGCAAATTATTATTCTTAATTATCCATAAGGTGCAAATTATTATTCTTAATTATCCATAAAATATATAGAAATGTATTCTAAATTCTATATCTTGCTTATTGGTGTTCGTTGTTTCCAGTTTTACCTATGGAATATACGTAAAACCGTGGTATCACGCGGGTCCACATTTCTGCGGACTTATCGTCGGCTACATCATGGCTAAAACCAATGGAAGAAATATCGCGTTCAATCGGGTAAGCTTCACGGGAATCGGTGACGTATTCGTTATCCATCACTTATCGGGGCGGTTCACTTCCTGGCGCGGCCGTTGTACCTTATTCGTGTTCTCCGAATCAAAATCTGGACCCTTATGAAAACGCCTTTTTCCTTTGAATTCTAGGCCCTGGATATATTTTCACTCGTTTATTTTATATGCAAAACATTACTTTTTCATGATCATGATAGTTCATGATATAATCACCAGATGTCGCCCTATCATAGCAAAATCATACATTTTTCTTTTCTGATGATGTGGTTTCTTTACAAACCTAAAATTTGCAACTTTACAGAAATATCTATATACAAATGATAGTTTTTTTTAAATTAATTCTAGTCTCCTCCGATACCAACGTTGAAATTAAATCTAAAAAGAACTCGTCAATTTAATTTCTATATTCAATTTATATCAAACAATTACGTAACGTTAAAAAAGTATAATCTGTTCTCCTTGTTTGAGTCTGGTCATTCTACTATTCATTTTAAGCTTTTCTTTCTCCAGGTATTCATAATTATTGGCTGGATAATCGGCATCGCTTGTATTTACTGGCCCGTATTCGGATTGCATGGAGCATACAACGGCCATCGAATGAGTCAGACGATGGTTAATCTCTACTACTCGTGTCACAATACGGTGTTTGCTATCGGATTGGGATGGGTCATATTCGCTTGTCAAAACGGTTATGGCGGTAATTATCGATTAGTTTACCTACTACTCTTAAAGTGACTGAAAAAATTATAATCTTTTGAAAATTCGTTGATTTAAAAGATTTGTTCTCGTGTTTAAATTTTAAAACTCTTAATACGGCGGTAATTATCTATTTATAAAATGATGAATTTGTGTAAATTCATTCGTAATTTTTCCAATATTTCCAAGTTTAAATTCAAAAACTCTTTTCTTTTTCACGATCTTAGGAGTTGTGAATAGTTTCCTATCGTGGAGGGGCTTTTTACCGCTAGGTCGATTGTCGTACTGCGCCTACTTGGTTCATCCATTTGTTATCATGTACAGAGGTCTATCGCTACGGACTCCCGTGTATCTGAACTACACCAGTTTTGTAAGTTATGTCGATTACTGATAAATGTAACATTAAACTATACTATACAATATATATTGTATAGTATATTATTATATAATATACTGATCACCGAGTAAAATAATGTAATTAATGTATATTTGGTGATAAATGTATGAATTTGGGAGCATTAGACAACATAAAACTGGGTGCGGCATTTCGTGACGGATATGCCATGTGTGTGCCCCCCCCCCCCCCGTTGAAACCATTATGGTAATTGAATCTTTTTCTTCATTTCAGTTGTACCTACTGGTCGGTAATACGCTACTTACTTTCATGGGTGCAGCAATACTTAGCCTATGTATGGAAATACCGTCTGCTGCGTTGGAATTCAATATCAGGGAGATACTCGGCGCTATATTTTCGCCTATTTTTAGGTGTTTATCCGCTGTGAGTCCATTACCTCATTTTACCAGTTACGCTAAAGCAAGGTTGTCTAACCTGTTGATGTATTCGCGGTCTACCGTCCTGTGGCAAAGGCTGAAACAACAAAATGCATAAAAGGTTATTCCTTTTTCTCGAGGTCTTTTCTTGTTTGTTAATTTATTCATTCATCCATCTGTGGTTGAAATCCTCAATGGCGTTTCTCATCGCTGATGCTAGGTTCTGCTAGATCGTAGTTTATAGAAAGGCAGACTTCTGTCTCAGAAATTGGGTGAACTCAACTCGTGTTGGTTTGTGTTTGAATATCAGACCGGATAAGACCAAAATCCGGATTAAGACGATCCGGATTAAGCGAGCCGTGACTCACCATCTTGTATATCTTGACGATACGTATCAACATTCGAAGACGAGAAATCCATACTCTGACTCTTGAGGCGGGTTATGTGTTTTTTATTTTTAAAGCTATTTTCTGGGTTATTTACCGTCGCGGGTGGGATTTCAAAGTTTTAACGAGAAACATGGCATCATAGTCTGTACTTTGTGTCCTTATATCACTTAACCATTGTCCGCACAACAGTCCGTCCACTCACCTATCATTCGTCTTGAGTCCATGATCCAACTACGATAGTTGTGATATATGTCTGTGTTATTTTTGCCTTTCGGTGTGGAATTAACTTTATTAGTAAGGCCCTAAAATTGGTACACCTTTCCAGGCAAATTTTTCCCGCATTCGTCTGAAATCTCTTGTAAACTATCTAGTATCAATTTAAGGTCCTTACTAATAAAGTTAATTCCATGGTACCAGCTAGGTTATTGAATCGTCATTTTCTTAAGCGCCATTAACTTGTGTGAACTCTTGATCTTTGATTATATATCCATGACAATACTGTGTGACAATATTTCTTATTAGATAGATGACTTTCCGAAATAAACGAATAGAAATCTTTTTCCGGACACACTGGGCGATTTGGTCGCCCGATTTCGTCGCCCGACGAAATCGCCGGTAAAATCGCCCAGTGTGTCCGGGCAATCGCCTTCGGCGATTTAGTCGGCCGACGAAATCGCCCGAATCCAACATGTTGGATTCTGTCGCCGGCGATTTCGTCGCCGGCGACAGAATCGCCCAGTGTGTCCGGGTACGGCGATCAGTCGCCTCGAGCGCCGTATTAACCAGCCAATCACGGCTCTTTGATTTATTAAAGGTGGCGCTAGCAGCTGGTCGTTTCAAAATAAGCGGCGCTGTTCGCCGATTTCGTCGCCGACGAAATCGCCCAGTGTGTCCGGGTCTGTCGGCGATCAAATCGGTCATAAAATCGGCGGCGATTTCGTCGATTGGTCGGCCGACGAAATCGCCCAGTGTGTCCGCGGCTTAAAGTTCCACGCGTACCGATATCGACCATACGTTATAGGATCAGAAAATACTAGTATCATTACTATTATTATTATTATCTTATCATTATCATAATTGTTATTATCATCAATATAATCATTATTCATACTATCATTATATTTTTGTAATAATCTGTAATTTATGCGTTATTTTTGTGCTCTGTGCAATGTTATTATAACTTGTGGAGTAAATAAACTAAACTGAAACTGAAACATTACGCGAGCGTCGGGTTCACACGTAGTCCCGAGAGTTTTGACGTTTCGCGATATGACCTGGCAAAAAAACAAGTTATTTCATAGTTTATTTCTGGATGCAAATCTTTACTGAACAAACTCATCACGCATGTATTAGATGTAAAAGATTGTTACCGAATATTCCAGACCATGAAAATAAAGAAAAAAAGCTTTTAATAAATAAAATATCGCAACAATCTTTATTTCATTTTAGTCTTTAGTTTTTAGGTATATGTATAATGTTTAGAGCCCTACAATGGAAAGATAATGAATTTACGCAGACATACTGTCAGGAGCCGTCAGACACCGTCAGACACCGTCATGAAGAGTGAATCTTGAAGGCAGAAAAGGAATGCAAATTTGAAACGACACTTGAAAATACTAAAATGTTGTTTATTCACAATTTGAGAAATCAACTCAAGCTTATACATTAAGAGTACGCCGAAATTAAAATAAAGGCAAAATTGAAAATAACAATATACAAATACACTACACAGGGTAAATGACTGACAAAATTGATATTTACATGAATAGGAAACGCAATCCCTGGTAAACAATTTATTCCGGCCCATTTATTCAACTTTTAAAAGGCAAAATAATCTAATGAAAAAAAGGAAACTTTGAAAAATTTATACAAGGTAAATGACTGACAAAATTGATATTTACATGAATAGGAAACGCAATTTATTCAACTTTTTTCGAACTGTAATGTACATTGAAATCAAGGCAAAGTAATCGATCTTATTTTAGAATAATCAAAATAAACAAATGAAAAATTAACTTAAATTAAGGGGTTAGGGAACATGGAACAGACCCAGTTTGCAATTTATTAATCACTTTGTTGTCATTTCGAAGTAATAACAATTTGGCAAAAATAAAGTGATTGTTAGATTTCGGAAAAAAGTTTAACTCAAACTAAGAAATTGAAAACTACGATATATTACGAAAAGATTTATTTCACAAAATTTGCTCAATTTGCACAGCGTATTGTTGGGTTTACCAAGGAAAACTCGTGTTATATAAAAAAAGGTATTTCCAAATTCGATTTGCACAGTAGGACTCATTTAGTGTTGATATTCAATTTTAGAATTCACAATCATTGTTTTTTATTTCCTGACGGTGTTTAGTATAACCCGTGAGTTCATGACGGTGTCTGACGGTCTTCCTGACGGTGTCTGACGGTGTTTAGTATGACGAACCTAACTGCAGTAATCTTTCTAAAATGGGCGTATATGAAGAGATGACGCAGAGCCGGCGGTGTAATGTAAGCAGACCCCAAATGACGTAGGACACATCCACTGACTTAAGATTCATTATTCAACTAAAAGACATGAACTTTTTTCATCAAATACGTAGAAATTATGAATCGTAAGGACTATCTAATTACAAAATAAACGCTAAATTTCAAATTATTGATGACGTACTACACATCATGTGTGTGTGATTTCCCTAATCAATGAATAAACGAAAGACTCCCATAAACCGTTTTATGCATTTTGCTGTTTCAGCCTTTGCCACGGGACGGCAGACCGGGAATACGTCCACAGGTTAGACAACCTTGCTTTCGCGTAACTGGTAAAACGGGGAAATGGACTCACAGCGGATAAACACCTGAACGCAGGCAAAAACACTAGGGCGAATATCTTGCTGATACCGGGTTCAAGAGCAGCTGACGGCATTTCCATACATAGACTAAGTATTGCTGCAGTTATGAAACTAAACACCGTAGTAGCGACGAGTAGGGACATCTGAAATGAAAAAAAAATAAATTATTACATGTACAATCATGGTTTTCGCGGAAGACGTGTATGACACATGATGCCTGGAATACTAATGAGCTTTTCGTAAAAGAACATGGAATGCAAGAGATATCAGACCGGACCCAGTTCCACAGTTGTGAATTAGAGTTAACTCTGATTTAAAATCAGTTCATTTTCAATGTTTAAACTCAGAGTCAAATGCTAACTCACGACTGTGGAACTGGGTCCTGGAACTTAAAATGCTACAGTGGTTAGACAAAACTGTGCGTGAACTGATATAAATCTCAGTGTAGAGTAAACGGATAAAAACAATTTTACTTAGATATAATTTTGTTCCTCTGAAGATGAGGTTTAGTTTTAACTTCGAAACTGTGAGAAAATAAACCGTTTCGGCAGATCTACTGTGGGTTTTTATTCGTTAAGTGGTTAGACAAATTGTCGCCACTTAGAAATAAGTCTGCGTTTTCTTCAATATTCGAGTACAGCCCTTCTTCCACCAAATAAACATTAAAATCATTGTCTGCTCAGTGATTGGTATAATCAATTCATTACTTCATAAATGACGTGTTTAAGAAGAAAGTTCAATGTAGAAGAAATTGAACGCAAAAGACCGAGTAACTACTAGCGACACCTGTCGGAACCCCGGTAGCGTTGGTAGCTTTTCATTAATGTAACATATCAGTTAAGATATAACTTACGAAACTGGTGTAGTTCAGATACACGGGAGTCCGTAGCGTTAGACCTCCGTACAGGATAACAATAGGATGAACCAAGTAGGCGCAGTACGACAATCGACCTAGCGGTAAAAAGCCCCTCCACGATAGGAAACTATTCACAACTCCTAAGATCGTGAAAAAGAAAAGAGTTTTTGAATTTAAACTTGGAAATATTTGAAACAATTACAAATGAATTTCAACAAAATCATCATTTTATAAGTAGATAATTACCGCCGTAACCGTTTTGACAAGCGAATATGACCCATCCCAATCCGATAGCAAACACCGTATTGTGACACGAGTAGTAGAGATTAGTCATCGTCTGACTCATTCGATGGCCGTTGTATGATCCATGCAATCCGAATACGGGCCAGTAAATACAAGCGATGCCGATTATCCAGCCAATAATTATGAATACCTGGAGAAAGAAAATGTTTTGGTAAGTGCCAGCGGGAATAACGAGTGTGATGTTTGTGGTCGCCGGCGCGCGTTCATTTCCTTTGGCCTTGTAGGATACATCCGCATTCACCCGGAAAAAGGGGGCTAAGTGAAAAAATGAATCCAGTTGCATTGTCATGGCTTAAAACAAAACCTTGAAGCTTACCCGATTGAACGCGATATGTTTTCCATTGGTTCTAGCCATGATGAAGCCGACGATGAGTCCGCAGAAATGTGGACCTAGGTGATACCACGGTTTTAAATAATAGTCATGGCCGAAGCTGGAGACAATCAACACATATGATTAGCATATAGAATTTAGAATATAGTCTTTAAGGATCATTGTAGGAAATATTTTGCACCTACTTTTTGACCTTCTGTCCAACTTGCCAGTGCTGAACGGTCGAGATATAAGCGAAATAGCTAATATGAGCAAATATCGGAACGGAAGCTACCAGCACGCCAAAAGCTTCTTTCCTGTCGTGTAAAAAATGAAACTCGTGGTCCAAGGACACGATGCCCACTTGGAAAGTGGTTTCAAACGCTCGAAAATCTAAAAAATTTCAATATTCAACGCCTCCTGGTGACCATATCAAAGAACCAATGACCTTGAAACTCACTACAATTATAGAACATGTCAGCAGCTACAATTTTGCAATTGATTGTGGTAACAAAATATGCCTCGGTACCAATATAATATAGAAACACTAAGTTATTGTATTATTCAACGCCTCCTGGTGGCCATATACAAAGACTGATGACCCTGAAACTCACCCCAATCATAAAAACATCATGAGCTACAACTTACCAATTGATTGTGGTAACAAAATATGCTTAGGTATCAATATAATGTGGAAAGACTGTTTTCTACCTACGAATGAGTATTGATGACACTAAGATGGCCACCAATTGCGTGATAACTGGCTGATCAAAAATACCAGTCTCATTTATTACAGATCCCTTTCCAAAGAATACCCATCACAAATTGCAATAAGAAATGGCAAACCAGTAGGAAGCTACAGGACTCAAAATTCACATTTTTGGGCACTAAAAAGGTCATAGGACGGCCATCTTGAGTCCGATCGACCCAGTTTTTCTTATGCTGATGGGCCCTTGTGGGATTCAAATATGTCCGAAGATCAAGGTAATTGATCAAAGCGTCTTCAGAATTGTCCTAAAAAATTTCAAAAATGTGTCAAAAGTGCTGATTTTGGCGAACAACAACGGCTGCCATTCGGCAATCTTGATTCTGACTGGGCCAGTTTTTTGGCTGAAGATGTGTCCAGGGTAGATACATGTGTAACCCAAATATCAAGATATTACATTGCAGCGCCGTTGAAACTTCCTTTAAAAAACTGGTGACCGTCTTCGGACGAAAAGTGAACGCAATAGCCCGCTGGGACTTAAGTCCCAAGTAAGCTAATTACGACAAAAGCGATCGATGATTCGTACGCAATCGATTATGATCATCTTCAAAATCGTTAAAAAACGATTTCATATATAGAAATACGATCAATTTCTGAATTGTATTTGGAATTAAGATTCTATCAAAAATTTCACTCGCATTTGCATTACTTACCAACAAAAGGCGACGAGAACTATAGGAGATACCCAATAAAATTGCATGTTTGCTGCCAAGAACCACGTCCACCCGCAACACTGGAATCACAGAACACAAGCTAACGCCAAATACATATTCATATTCAAAATCGTATTCTGTTTCTTGGTTTGTTATTTGTCTAGCTGGCATTTGTCTGAATGAGGCATTAATATTTTTATCTAGTCGCGATTTTTTTTTCTTCAAACGATAACTGAATTGAACCATAGAACTACAATGAGTGTTCGGGAACACCAAGTCCAATTCATCACGATCCTTTCGGTGTTAATTTTACTACCCTAAACATATGTGTTTGCCCGATCAAGATTACATGATTACAAGCGGATTTTGGATGTTTCCGTTCGATTTGAGAGCTCTACGATCTACCATATACCACTAAAGTATCATTAGCCAGGAAGTTGTCCATGTACGTCAGATGTGTGATCCACGTATCTCTGCAATTAGGGTTGAAACCCCAATAATCTGGATATATCGGACCATCTCCGAAATAGCGACTTAGGTTCGTCGTTACCGCGAGTAATAGCATATACGCAGGAGTCAACCTAGGAAAATATCAACGAATAGATGACAATTTCATAATGATGGTAATTTCTTTCGTAAGTGCATACCGGTTTCCACCCATTGGGGGCATAATGAAAAATATTGTTATATACCCGGCCTCATAGATTTATGCGTTGTCTGCTCGTAACTTCGCATACAAGGATTTAATAGCCCCGGCAAGATTAAGCGATCATTTTTCCCATTTAAAAAGCCCTAGCAACAGGATGTGCAAGAATGGATTATAATGGGGCTTTTGAAGAGAGATTTGCCCACTCCTCTAAAAATCCTCGGCCCGGTTCCACAGTTCTGAGTTAAATTTGACCCTCGAGTTAAAGCATTTAAAATGAACTGATTTTAACTCAGAGTTAACTCTAACTCACAGCTGTGGAACCGGGCCCTGGGAACGCCCATGGTCATGGCCAGATGGAGCCGCTGAGGCAAAGGATCAATTCAATCAACTAATCCATTCGAAAACGAATTAGAATGCATTATTCATTTTGGGTTTCCAATTCATAAATGATCAATCAAGACTTATTTTTCGTCGGTTGATAATTTAGAATATTTCTAAGTTGGCAACATGTTAAATCAGTTGTTACTGTTACCTCCAAAAGCGATGAACGTAATACTTGAGCCAGTCGTATTTCCCGGGATCTCCGTTTACTTTATCGATTTTCAACATGAAGGAATACGATATGAGCACTGCGCTGTAATCATTAATAGAACTAAGTTGAATGTTTATTGGAAGCCTTAAGAATAGCATACATATATAGCGCTCAAAAGTATCGATAATGAATAAAATATAAATACAGATAACATAATACATATCAGGGGCCAATAAACATATCGAATTGACGATTGAATTGAATTGACCGGCAACCAGTCTAAATCCATTGTTGATGGCGTTGTGCACATCGATTCATGCCATATCTTTATTGCCCTAGCCGGTTGAAACTGTTGAGGGTAGGCTGGCACTCCGTGAAATTGAAACTTACTTCTTCGACCCAAAGGGGTCATAGATGGGTAGAACGTAGCCTGTACGTTTTCTATCCGCAAATCGGGGTCATATATAGAACGCTGGAACCTTAAGGTTACATTTTTCATATGATGGATTTTTCAGGGGCCAATAAACATATCGAATTGACGATTGAATTGAATTGACCGGCAACCAGTCTTTTTGTAACGATTTTTACAACTTGATTAAGGTATCGTGTAGCTAGGAATGTCTCTAATCGACATTGGGAGCATTCGGAAAATGGGTAATGAATGAAATTCAACCAACCTGAGAAAGAAAAATAAATCAACAGAAACCGTAAATGTAGTGGCTGGCTGAAAAAACCACGTCCAAGTCTGTCCATGATACCACCTTGCGTTTACTGCAAAATAGGCAACGTTATGTTTGTTTCAATAGGCACAGATCCTAGAAAGGTGTGGATCCAGGACTCTTGCCTCGAGGGGGAGGGGTTCAAACGAAAATGTCCCAAAGCTATAATAGATACCAGAGAAAATATATCCTCAACATTTTGTAATTCTAAGAGTGTCTGTGCATATCAGTTAAATGCGTTATCGTATTGAACTCACCTGCTAGTAACGCGTCGTAGGCACCCCCGAGAGTATGACCGTATATGATCCAAAGGATGCCGATAATTCGTAGACCGTTTACACAATGCAAACTCGACGCAGAAGCTTCCAGCGAAAACAATTTGCTAATGTTGGCATAGAGGGAAAATGCTCCGAAAAACTGAAATACTAATACGAGAATTAGAATATATATATATATATATATATATATATATATATATATATATATATATATATATATATATATATATATATATATATATATATATATATATATATATATATATATATATATATATATATATATATATATATATATATATATATATATATATATATATATATATATATATATATATATATATATATATATATATATATATATATATATATATATATATATATATATATATATATATATATATATATATATATATATATATATATATATATATATATATATATATATATATATATATACTTGCTTCTTTTCTACGTCAGTTATATCTTCCCGGGTCAGTTCCACAGTCACGGCAAACCGAGCTTTATAAACAGAGCCAATCCAACGGTCTAAGCTCATTTTGGTTCTATGGTCAACTTAAAAAACCGGTCTAAGCTCATTTTGGTTCCATAACTAATCTAAGGGGCAGTCCCGAAAAGACGTCAACGGTCGAGTGGGGGGTCGTGAACTCTGGACTTGAGAGCACAAGGAGAAGGAGAGTTGTTCGGATGTGGACGTCCTTCTTTTTTCTCGCTTAATTTCCTGTATGCCAGAACAAATCATTTAGTCCATTACATGTACGTATGAATATCAAATTGGGTCCATGGTCCAGTGTCACAAAAACTCTTAAAATATCGATTTAATTTCTCCGTTAAATCAGCTTAAATCCCGATTCCTTTTACGATATCGATATAAGCTTGTCCGTGAAACTGGGCCCAGAGTGTATGATAAACGATTATTTCGCATGACTGGATTTCTGATGTCTTTGATTGTTTTTTTTTGTCCCACGCACAAGGGGTGGGGGTTAGTGCAATGTGGACAATCTGTGGACATGAGGGAGGTCAAAATTTAGCAATTTTGTTTGGACGTCGTTTAAGGGCAGCCCCAACCGCTTAACACCAGTCTAAGCTCGTTTTAGTTCTAAAACCGAGCTAACAATTTACGTAAGACCATTCTCAAGACTTAAGATTACGTTTCGACTATAACTCTCGACTATGAATTACGAAAAAAATCACAACTTATTCACTTACGATATGGCATAATTTGTATATCGATTGTTCTATCGGCTGCTGATTTAGGTCTTTTACGGTTTTCTCCGACATCGTTACCCTTTTCGGCATCGGAAGTTTGCTCGACGGTTTGACTACCATCATCACTGTTCTTCCCACCCAGGCGTAGATTTACGACGTACCGATGAAAGGAGTCGGCAATCGTCGCCACGACAATCAAACCAGCCAAAATTTTCAGCCAAAATCTACAAAAAAAAGAATCGATCCTACAGTTTGAAAAATGTGTATTAAAATCTTATTAAAATACAATCACAAAGTTGACGAAGACATAATGAACAAATGATACGCATTCGCCTTTGGTGCCTCAACTTGAAAAGTCTACAGGATTCTGGTGTCAAAAACTTTTTGTGTCAGGCCCATGTGTCGTGATCGTGGGGGTTTCTACGGCGTCAAACGTTTTAAGCATATAGCGACTTAAATTAAATCGTTAAATTATTTTGTATTCTATGTGAATGTGGCGTGAAAATGAGTTTGATTGGTGGGCGAACGAGGGCGGCGCAAAAATCTGATAAACCATTGATAAAGTTCATTTCGGGGCTTTTCAAACAGCTCAAGTTTCTATATACTTACATAAGTAGTTTGTTTGTCGTAAGCTGTATACGCCGGTTTCGTTCTTTTGCAAGTCGTCGTCAATGTTTTATTGAAACCAAATTGACGAAGTACTAGAAATAAATCGTTGTTCTTTATTTTTAGATAGCGAATGCAAACAACAGCCTAGAACTGATCGCTCGGATTATTCACGTACCGTCGTTGGCGATAGTCTGTGTATCGTTCGCCGAACACGATATCGGTAAACACGTTCCGAACACCGTCGCTGCGAGTCTCTGAACAAAACGGGGTTTCAATTAAAAGCATCTTTGGAAATAGGGAAGAATAAAATTGTATCATTTAGTGATCAATAATGTACAGAATGATGCATATTGATGCATAATTACGCTCGGATCAACTGTTTATCAACGAAATTGCGGATCGAAACGTCGCACGGAGAGCAAAAATGTGTGACAGGCAGTAGTGATCAACACATTAGTATTCTATGCGACTGAATTACGGGGCCAAAAATGTTTTCTTCGAAATATGAATATGCATGATATTCAACTATATAGGTTACAGGGACTCGTATCAGAGTTGTAGCTAAATGTAAAAACGATAATCTGTTAATCCAATGTATATAGTATATATAAAATAACGTTATTACGTTATTTTATATTATATACATTGGATAAACAGATTATCGTTTTTACATTACCTACAACTCTGATACGAGCCCCTGTGATATAGGTTACGACATTTTGTCGTAACCTAATTGTTGTATCCCCTCTGTTGTATAGGCCAATTGGATGTAACCTACGGCACAATATAGAGATTTTATTGATTTGAATTGAATTGTGTATAATTACTTTAGTAGGTCCGAGGCCGGCTATAGACGCGCAGTACTGTGCTGTATCGATTGAATGGCAAAGATCAAAATCGCCGACCCAATGTTCGTTCTGTCCGTATTTAATCTCGCCGGTAGCACGCAACACTGAAAAAATAATCGCAACAGAATCAACTGTTTCATTCCTTTATTCGCATCCGATAGACTAGAGTACAGGCACGGTTATCATGTAAGAAATCGGGCATTTCAGGTAGTGGTGAAAGAGACGGATCAAGAAAGTATATATCACCTTGTCAATGATTTTGTCCAAATTGGATGAGGTTTATAGAAAATAATACAGATAAAAACCTACTAGTAACTGCCCAACTGGTATTCCGCGCCTTCTGTTCAATTAGCTGCTTGGTGTCACCAGAACAAACATCGGTTATCCTCAAGTTTTTACTCATTGCATTCTTTAAAGCGATTTCGTAAGGTGTCACCATCAATCCGTTTTGAATGAACCAAGACAATTTCGGATCTACAGCACGTGCCGAATTGATGGACACCACATGAAGTACAAAGAGTAGCTTCCCAATCAAAAGCTCCATGATATAAGTGACCTACTTCTGTGTCAACATAGCCTGCTGACTGCAATCCGTGTATAAGATATGTATATTGATTAAACACACGTATTCATCAAATAACAATGTACGTAAAAAACAGGTTGTCCCCGTGTTGTATGGGTCATCTGTCAGCTGCTGTCAGCACGCCGCACTTCTGTTGAGCCTACCATCTATCTAAGTCTTCCAATCTTTTCCGTCTGATGTCCTGTCCTTGTTCAAAAGAACACATATTATCTCCCATCACCAGCAGTGCCGCCTAGTTGGCTAGATTCAGTTCAAATTCAAGTTCTGATGGACTTTGTTCGGTATTTAGACTTGCAGTGTTACTTATTTGGTGGTGCTGACACCTACTATATCGTTCTTGTACTAGCAGGTTAGTTGTAGTCGACGCTCAAGATTCAGGTTTTATGGCAAAGATCATTATCGCCGACCCAATGTTCGTTTGTTTTATCCGTACTTTATCTCACCGGAACACTGAAAAAGTAATCGTAGCTTGGGATAACCAGAGTTATGATAAAACGAGTTTTCTGATGGGTGAAGCCACTAAATCCATTTTTGCGAAGGCAAATGGCCCAAAGATTTTGCGGTTCTATGAACGCTAGTAATCGGGGTAATGGGCTTTCAAGCCAAAGGTCGAACGGTCGAGCTCATAAAAAATGAAAAACATGAAAATAATAACAATTTCTACTTGAATTAGTCGGGAAACTCATAAAAAATGAAAAATAATTCTCACACACTCGAATTTATTTTTCATTTTTACTCGCTAGAAAAAAGTGTGAGTAAAGTGTGAGTGAAATAAATTCGAGCGCGCAAGAATTATTTTTCATTTTTTATGAGTTTCACTCCTAATTCAAGTAGAAATTGTTATTATTTTCATGCTTTTCATTTTTAATGAACTCGACCATTCAACCTTTAACCTGAAAGCCCATTACCCCTATTACTCTTAAAATATTCATATACATGAATAAAATATATATGAATAACATATAAATTGATAGATTATTCAATATAAAAGTGTGAGTGAAATAATTCATATTTAAAACAGTGAATATTTATATTTGAATGAGTTTTAATAAAAGTTTTGTTATAAAAATGAAGAAAGAAGAGAAGAACCCAACTTTAAAATCGAAATCAATGAAACCAATAAATCATTTTCACAGTTTTACATTAAAAATTATATTTCAGCAACAAATTTAGTGCCCGCAAGACATTATAAAATCGATAACATAACTATGATTAATCAAATATTATCAAATGAAACATATTTAATTACTGAACTAGTAGATACTTTTGATAATGGTGTTAAAAATCCTAAAGTATTCAATACAGTTTTAAATTTTAAAGGAACTTTAGATGAAAACATAATTAATATTCTTAAAACTCCTTTCAATGAAAGAAATAATGATATAATACTTTCAAAAGATTACAATGATTTGATTAACTTAAGAATTGAAAAAAGACAATTATATTATTTCAATTTTGATAATAAACAAATTATCTATAACGAAAATTCATCAAATATTGGCATTCAATGTGAATTAGATAATGAAAAATCATTTAAAGATATTGCAGTTCAATGTAAATTAGATGATGAATTTAGAAAATTCAATCCTAATGTGAAAGTGCATTGTTATTGCGGAGGTAAATATTTAAAATCACATAAATCAAAGCAATATGAAGCAATTAAACATAAAAACTGGCGTAAAGAGTAACAATTCTACATTATAATTATTGAATTGAGTTAAATGATTTAAATATCTAATAGACTGTTACAATGATAAATTGTTTGACAGTTGAAATGATAAATTGTTTGACAGTTGAAATGATATTTATCATTTTAACAGTCTATTAGATATTTAAATCATTTAACTCAATTCAATAATTATAATGTAGAATTGTTACTCTTTACGCCAGTTTTTATGTTTAATTGCTTCATATTGCTTTGATTTATGTGATTTTAAATATTTACCTCCGCAATAACAATGCACTTTCACATTAGGATTGAATTTTCTAAATTCATCATCTAATTTACATTGAACTGCAATATCTTTAAATGATTTTTCATTATCTAATTCACATTGAATGCCAATATTTGATGAATTTTCGTTATAGATAATTTGTTTATTATCAAAATTGAAATAATATAATTGTCTTTTTTCAATTCTTAAGTTAATCAAATCATTGTAATCTTTTGAAAGTATTATATCATTATTTCTTTCATTGAAAGGAGTTTTAAGAATATTAATTATGTTTTCATCTAAAGTTCCTTTAAAATTTAAAACTGTATTGAATACTTTAGGATTTTTAACACCATTATCAAAAGTATCTACTAGTTCAGTAATTAAATATGTTTCATTTGATAATATTTGATTAATCATAGTTATGTTATCGATTTTATAATGTCTTGCGGGCACTAAATTTGTTGCTGAAATATAATTTTTAATGTAAAACTGTAAAAATGATTTATTGGTTTCATTGATTTCGATTTTAAAGTTGGGTTCTTCTTCTTCTTTCTTCATTTTTATAACAAAACTTTTATTAAAACTCATTCAAATATAAATATTCACTGTTTTAAATATGAATTATTTCACTCACACTTTTATATTGAATAATCTATCAATTTATATGTTATTCATATATATTTTATTCATGTATATGAATATTTTAAGAGTAATAGGGGTAATGGGCTTTCAGGTTAAAGGTTGAATGGTCGAGTTCATTAAAAATGAAAAGCATGAAAATAATAACAATTTCTACTTGAATTAGGAGTGAAACTCATAAAAAATGAAAAATAATTCTTGCGCGCTCGAATTTATTTCACTCACACTTTACTCACACTTTTTTCTAGCGAGTAAAAATGAAAAATAAATTCGAGTGTGTGAGAATTATTTTTCATTTTTTATGAGTTTCCCGACTAATTCAAGTAGAAATTGTTATTATTTTCATGTTTTTCATTTTTTATGAGCTCGACCGTTCGACCTTTGGCTTGAAAGCCCATTACCCCTATTACTAACGCTTTTGCTGATGTTTGTGATACCACATTTATAAAGAACAGAATTTAATGATCACTATAATATTGTATTTCATTCAGAGGAAATATTTGTTCGATTGAAAAAGGGAGCGCGAACTCGTGATGGAAATGAATTAGGCATTATATCAAAAATATAAAATATGAAATTCACTCTATAAAAATAAAACACTTTAAAAAAACCTTATGCGCTTAGATGGTCCTTGTCAATCAACGTGATTACGAGATTGGAATCATAGGAGTGATTAATAGGACTCGCAAAGCAAGTAAGATAGCGAGGATAGATGTTGCGCAGACGCCGGTTGTCATTGAGCCATTATCAGTTTCCGAGTTTCCATCCGATGTCGAATTTACATTATCAATAGCCCCAGGACCCGAACCCATCCGGCGAGTGCCGGTGATAGATCGCTTTCTGATCACCGATCAATTCAAATCAATCAAATTACATTTCAATCGGTTCTGGAATACATCCAAGAGTGATATCCGTCGCTTTCTTATCTTGAAATAGGGATTGACCGGGATTGACCCTCTTAAATTTATTTGATCGGTAAATTCCGTTTGATTTTTTGCCGTTAGCGTCCCTAACAAACCCACCACACCTGCCGGGAGCGAAACTGGGGGTTTAATTTTGAAATCGGAAATCGAAGTACAGATCGTGTATAGTGTGGATCAGCAGTCGAGTTACAGAATCTTTTCTTTTTGTTTAAATCGAAAAGTCGGCTTTTAACGATCCCACTGAGGCCAACATTAGACAAGATCCTTGGTACGTTATGGACACATTTCCCCCAAACCATCTCTTTCTTTACCCCCAGAGACTACTGCAGTCATTGAAGACGATGCTGAACAAGATGCTTGAAAATATAGCTCATCGTCAATGATTTCAAGAATTTTCTGGGTTTTTTTTCATCGACGTTTGATGGGTTTACTATGTCAATTTGCAAGTATTATGAGATTCAGATTACATAAAATTTTGTCGTTTTAAAACATTTGAACACAATACGCAGGGCCGACGATTACAAGTTGACATTGACCCAGCTCTCAACCACACAAAAATATCGTACCATTTTTCTTTTCTTCCCGGGAGAATTCTTTTCGAAATTGTTGCATTTAGAAGGCTCCGGGGCTATTTGAGACCGATCATAATGTTTGAGACGCAGCTGCATCACAAGCCTAAATACCTTTTCAGGTATGGGAGCTGGCCTATAGCTACGGTTTAACGTTAGCCCCTCCGCCGGCGCTATGGGCGTCATGTGTCATGCGAAATTCAACGCGAAATTGCGTAATCTTACTTTCATCCAATTTTTTTCGCCAAAAAATCTTTGTTTGTTTTGGCCACCGCGGTATCTAAATCATTTCATCCCCATTCGATTCGTCCGAATGCGTGCGTGAAGATGGTTGAAAATGAGTTAGCAGTGTATGAGTCAGCGCGATCGATGCGCGGTTGCATCCCGGAAAAGGGCTGCAGCATCTTTCCATCACAAGCAGAGAGGAGGAGGGAGAGAGGGGAGAGATGAGGCAGTACTGTGCGTACGGTATGTCAGCAACGTAGGCCTACGGTATTTGATCAACTGCGTGTGCTCAGTGATAAACATGTACGGTTTTTATCTTTTTAGAACGCAGTACTAAACTTTCCGGTATCGATCCGGCTGATATTTCTAGGTGAATGTATGGGGCTGTACTGAAAATAGTGCCTTAGATTACAGGTTATATATTGAAGATTTATTCCAAAGAGACCACGTACAGACTGGTACAAGGAACTATAATGATACTCACAAGGTAGGATACAGCTTGTACATGTCGACCGAGATTCGCTAATTAGAGACACCAACAATGTTTTTATCGACTTTTTTCATTCGATTGAACACGTGCGTTGTATATGTAGGTATATACGTAGGCTACAACACTCCTCAACAATCGCCGTGCATTTAGTATTGACTCAAACAATAGATAGAGGATGTACGCCTAGGCAAACGAGGTAAAGCTCCCCTCCCCCTCCCCTGGAAATCCCAAGAAATATAGGGGATAACAATTTGTGTTTCGTGCACAAAGTACATAGTAATTAGTATGTAACGCTTTGAGCTTACCCATCCCCTACCCCTGTACCGGACCCCTTATCATATACTTACTAATTTGGGTTGGGGTTGAGCTTTATATGTCATATCTATCCGCGTATTTCAATGCTTATCTTTATGTTCATGTAGTGAGGTCGATCGTATTGTGACTTTTTGTGTGTTCACAAGATTAATACGTGCTTTAACCGTTCGTAGGAGATGAAGTGCAAAACCCGCACTGTAGCCGTCATACCGCCGCTGCTGCTAGTTGCGGGTTTGCTGTGGATGACGTTTAGGCACCCCCGACGCCCGCGGCCGGCGCTCAGATGGTGCTCCGACGAAGAGGACCTAAGGGACGCGGCGCTGTTCAAATGGGATCGAAATGGCTGGAATAGAACTGATACCGATTTGGTAACTGCCGCAGACGTGTCGATCCCCGATATACGCGAGAAGATCGTCTACAAGAACTGCGCGGCGTTTTACGTCGAAGGAGCTAGTGAAAATATCCTGCCGCTGCTGAGGGAGGCAGAAACGGCCGCGCGGAGACCGCAGCGCTCGACTGAGGAATATTTGAAAATGACTTGCGACTGTAATGCGTTTAGACGCGATAGGAAGTATATTTTACACCCGCTGACAGAAACTGAACGCCAGTTCCCGATCGCGTTCAGTATACTTATCTACGCAGACCTGGAACGTTTTGAACGCCTGCTCAGAATGATCTACCGACCTCAGAATTACTATTGCGTGCACGTCGACGCGAAATCGTCTGCCGAGTTCATGGCAGCCGTCAGAGGTATCAGCGACTGTTTCCCGAACGTGTTTCTATCGCCGGAACGTTACGACGTTGTGTGGGGTAAACTGAGCGTACTGCAGCCGGAAATAAGCTGTATGAAACAATTGCTTATAATGGGTAAATCGTGGAAATACTTTATCAATCTCACCGGCCAGGAGGCTCCGCTGAAAACGAATTTTGAACTGGTCAATATTCTGAAAACGTACAACGGAGCCAACGACGTTGAGAAACTGATATCTAGGTAAACACTTATTCATGAATTGTACGTATCAGAGGCGAATCTTAAATAGAGCGTCTGATTCGGGGAGGGGTGCACCTTAAAATAGGGCGTATCATAATCATATTAATAGGTTTTATAGTTTTTATATAGTTTTTCAGCTATTTTAAGTTTAATATTTTCCCTTTCCCCGCGAGATTTCAGGGCAAGTTGACATTACTGGGGGCAAGGTTCGGTACCCCTGCACCCTCCTCATAATTTGAGTTAATGTTCGGAAGGGCTGACTTAAAGGTATTCCTGTTATCTATAGTTTCTAAGTTTTCTTTTCACAGAAATGCCCCGGAACGTTATGCCGAGCGCATGAAGGAACTACCACTACCGGAGGGCGTTAGGGTTGTGAAAGGCGCAGTGCACGTGGTCTTGTCGAGGGGATTCGTCGAGTTCACCACGCATGCGCCGGTCGCCAAGTACTTATATAACTGGTTCAGCGAGACGGCGATACCGGACGAGTATTTCTTCGCTACATTGAATCATAACCCACAGCTTGGAGCGCCCGGCGCTTACACTGGTGAGTATATCCATATTAATTCCGTCTACAGGGGTATTTACAGTTTTGGACCCTGTGTGTTCAAGGTTGGTCTGCGAGCTTGCATGGCTATGACCAACCTTTCAAGATCACCCTTCTTCGACTATTGCCCTATAGATACATACAGTCATTTTGGAATATGGCGTTGGTAGTTGATTTTCGATTCGAAAGGTGAAGTGCTGAAAACATGTGAAGTGTGGACGGTCAGTTTTTGAATGTGTGCTGAAAAAATGCCTTATATTTGGTGTTTGTAGTAATTTCGATAAAAAATGTCTCCGTTCGAATCCTGAATACGTGTGAAGTGTGAACGATCCAAAATTGGTCAAAATGGTGCTTAAGTCGCCCGGGTCAATCACCAAGTTAAAATCTCTCGTATCGATTCATTTCCTTGTGAATTTAGTTGAAATCGGATCGAGAAGGTACCGGTACTCGATTACCAGGCTATAATTTCAATCAAAAAATCCCCGGGGGGACAATCCGAACGATGATAAACTGTTGAACGTCCGAAGGCGATTGCAGATAGAATAACTATGTCCGGCAAATAAATGTCTCTTAATTTTCCTTCAGGTAAAGTTCACGAGACCGACCCGGTGAAGTTACCATTTATGGCGAGATTCAAAAACTGGGGAGAATACCCATGCTCTGCGAATTTCTGGTTGAGATGGATATGCATTCTTACAGCCGGTGATCTTCCGACGCTTTCTCACCGTCCGGAACTGTTCGCCAATAAATTCTTGTGGCATTTTTCGCCGGTCGGATTCGACTGTCTGGAAGAGTTGTATTTCAATCGGACACGCGATCAGTGGGCGAAGGGTCTATCGGCTAGCGCGATAGATTTGTCCTACTATAAGTCGTTAGATAACGTGTCCAATCACGTTTAAGGCGGTTTCATCGATGGTCCGCTAGGTGGTGTTGCTAGTCGGAATAACTTCCCACCAAACGATGACCAGTGTCATCGGCTATCCCACCAAAGGGGCGTGTTGCAACTAATCAAAATCTATGTTAATTTGTTATGACGCGTGACTAGGAATTTGGCGAATCAGAGGCGCGTTTGTTTGAAATCGGTTTGTAGAAACTGGTGTATATCGGTTTATTGCGTCATAAACCCATTTGCTGTAGTGTGAACAAATGCGACGTTACGAAAAGTCATTTTGAGTCAGCCGACCGCGGAAATCTCCTTATTCGGCCATGTTGGAAAAGACGGTTAGATGTTACAAACCGCTCGCAAACCGGTTTAGTCGGTTTACGCAAACCGTTTAGGTTGACGCCTAAACGAAGTTTGAGACGCCGGGTTTATGTAAACCGGTATGGACAAAGTCGATTTTCCTACAAACCTAAACGGTTTGCGCGAACCGATTTCAAACAAATACGCAACATTGTCCACGATTGCTATCAGTCGACTGCGGAGGAATCCTTAAATGCTACAGCTTGTTTTTGGCAATGACTGTTACGCAGTAAAGAACTTCGTTACAACGTTCTTTGATACAACGATTGATCAGTTTTTGCGGACTAAGAAGTATTACATTCCGATTTATTGCGTTAATTATAACGATTTAATTCCATTTAAAATGGAGCTAATAATACAATTTCTACCATTGTCTTAACATATTATATTTTGCCAATTAATTTAATTTACATTAATGTAATTGATTTAATAAATTTTATGTTGTACGAATATTTAATGTACTGTCTCATTCTCTTGGACACTATGTTTCCAGGCCAGTCTTATCGGTCTCTTAAAAACCGCAATGCACACGGAAAGGATAAACCTTTTGAATTTGTTTGTTTTGCCGTATGCATTGGGCGGATACGAGTGTGATGTCTAAGAAATCGCCAAACCCAGGACATGAGCGCCTAAAGTGTGGGTCGAACAGGTTTGGGAAATATCTACACCTACTTTCATGGTATTTGGAGCGATCTTAAGAGGATAAAAACGTTAATTTCGCTCACTTATGAGTCAGAAAAAATGACAAATTAGGGGTTTTGAAAAAGGAGTTCGTTTTTACAACCTTACCCCATCGACCTCCCCTCTCTGACACCTACTTCTCTGCCCTCTAGAAAGTCTCTCTTGAGCGCTCTGTTCTCGTCTGAGAGTAGATGTGACTTGGATCCATTCCCCCACAACCACGGCACCCGTATTTAAATATTGGGGGTGAATAGTAGCTTAGATCATCCAGTATCGCACGTATTATTGGATACGGTACGTTCCAAGCTACTAATCACCCAAACGTAGTCCCTGTGACCCCCGAAAGACGAGATCACGGCTAGAATCTCGTGCCGGGATTGATGATCGTCGGTGATGTATGCGGAACATTGCGGACTGCAACTCGGACGCGTTTGTCGCGTATTTTTTATGATCGTTTCTAATTTCCGGTGATCAGACAGGCAGTGAGACCGCAGGTGAGTACGCTTATTACGCACGGCAGTAATATATCGATTGACGCCCCTTTCAAATTAGGGTCGCAGATGTATTTTACCTTGTATGACAAATTAAATGGTGAAGCTCGTTTTGAAATATCTCCAGCAGATTGAGAATAGTTTTGATATTTACCTACCCGTATTTTGCTGTTTTTATGGGTTTGACTAAAATCCGGTTATTGGCCTCGGATTTGGAATCGATTTTTTGCGTGAAATTATCGATAATCAGTAGACCCCACGGGATATGTATGATGCCACATTTTCAACCTAATTCCAGGTCTATTCAAACATAAAATGTCTATATGGCCTTTTAACATTGATTCCCAGTCAAACGGGTGGATTCGTTATTCAGATATATATTATATATTTATAATAAATCGGAATGTAATACTTCTTAGTCCGCAAAAACTGATCAATCGTTGTATCAAAGAACGTTGTAACGAAGTTCTTTACTGCGTAACAGTCATTGCCAAAAACAAGCTGTAGCATTTAAGGATTCCTCCGCAGTCGACTGATAGCAATCGTGGACAATGTTTAATCTTAATTAGTTATAGCGAGTCGACTGAACGTAAGTAGGCCTAGGTGAAATATATTGATTGATCGATTTTTTTTTAAATATATGAATTTTCATAAAGAAAAGGGGGCCTATATCAATCGGATCAGGCTCTTGTAATCTGGGATACCATATTTAGCCTACCCCGAATTGGGATACTTTCATCATGCTAGTTTCATCAGCCTGATTCTAAGAGCTCAATGATGCCCTGTCGCCGTATAGATTCACTCAGTGGGTGGTCATAATGACCATAAAAAAGAAAAATGAATTGAAAGAAATAGGCTGTTTATCATGTCTGCAGTTATAACAGGCTTGATTTACACAGTGATCTCATCAGAGTACCGGGTAGAAGGAAATATGTTGGACTATGTTTTGGTTCGGCGCTGCATATGGACAGGTCGTGTTGACTGAATTGGGTCGAGCGGGGATCATAGAACTCAAAACATAGAACTCAAATATCAAATTTTTGATTTGAGTTCTGTCTGGATTGACTTTTTGAATCTATACGTGTTTATGCTCTACCGTTCGCAGGTGGCATCAGACCACAATTAGGTTAGTAGTTCGAAATATGCGTAGGGCCGGACCCCAAAAATAGTACCTAGAGTGAAGAAGAGGTCCCCCATAAATGTTGCTATAATTTCTGCAAATGGGATAGGTAACGAATTTCGGTTATATGTATGAAAGCCATTGATCCTGAGAGACAGATCGATGATGAAATAAGGGATTCCCTGGACTTTTTTTGCTTGGATTAAGGGTACCACACACGTTGGGGGATTCCCTTAGATATTGTGCTCGGATGTACTGGCATGTCTGTAATGGATACCCCTCATTTCTAAAGGTTTGATTATTTCAAAAGTAAGGTTGGGTATGCATGGGGCGAAAACCACTTCAATGCGTAGCTAAGATGCTGGCCGATGAGCCATAAGCAGGATTTCGCTTATATATGAACTAAACTCTCGAATTTCTTGTTTTTACTATAGGATATAGACGATTTTGGAATAGTGGTCTGAGCTCAGGTGATGAAGTACAAAACCCGCTCGGTGGCCGTTGTTCCACTGATGTTGCTAGTTACGGGTTTATGTGTGATATTCATGCGACGCCTGCGGCCGGTGTTCAGACGGTGCTCCGACGAAGAGTTCCTAAGGGACGCGGCGCTGTTACTCTCGTATTGGGATCGAAACGGCTGGAATAGAACTGGTGGCGAGCTAGTTACTGCCGCAGACGTGTCGATCCCTGATATACGCGAGGAGATCGTCTACAAGAACTGCGCGGCGTTTTACGTCGAAGGAGCTAGTGAAAATATCCTGCCGCTGCTGAGGGAGGCAGAAACGGCCGCGCGGAGACCGCAGCGCTCGGCTGAGAAATATTTGAAAATGACTTGTGATTGCGATGCGTTTAGACGCAAAAGGAAGTATATTTTACACCCGCTGACAGAAACTGAACACCAGTTCCCGATCGCGTTCAGTATACTTATCTATGCAGACCTGGAACGTTTTGAACGCCTGCTCAGAATGATCTACCGACCTCAGAATTACTATTGCGTGCACGTCGACGCGAAATCGTCTGCCGAGTTCATGGCAGCCGTCACGGGTATTAGCAACTGTTTCCCGAACGTGTTTCTATCGCCGGAACGTTACGACGTTGTGTGGGGTGTGAGCGTACTGCAGCCGGAAATAAGCTGTATGAAACAATTGCTTATAATGGGTAAATCGTGGAAATACTTTATCAATCTCACCGGCCAGGAGGCTCCGCTGAAAACGAATTTTGAACTGGTCAATATTCTGAAAACGTACAACGGAGCCAACGACGTTGAGAAACTGATATCTAGGTAAACACTTATTCATGAATTGTACGTATCAGAGGCGAATCTTAAATAGAGCGTCTGATTCGGGGAGGGGTGCACCTTAAAATAGGGCGTATCATAATCATATTAATAGGTTTTATAGTTTATATAGTTTTTATATAGTTTTTCAGCTATTTTAAGTTTAATATTTTTCCTTTCCCCGCGAGATTTCAGGGCAAGTTGACATTACTGGGGGCAAGGTTCGGTACCCCTGCACCCTCCTCATAATTTGAGTTAATGTTCGGAAGGGCTGACTTAAAAGTATTCCTGTTATCTATAGTTTCAAAGTTTTCTTTTCACAGAAATGCCCCGGAACGTTATGCCGAGCGCATGAAGGAACTCCCACTACCGGAGGGCGTTAGGGTTGTGAAAGGCGCAGTGCACGTGGTCTTGTCGAGGGGATTCGTCGAGTTCACCACGCATGCGCCGGTCGCCAAGTACTTATATAACTGGTTCAGCGAGAAGGCGTTACCGGACGAGTATTTTTTCGCTACATTGAGTCATAATCCACAGCTTGGAGCGCCCGGGGCTTACACTGGCAAGTATACAAAAAATACCCTGGCTGGGCTCTCGTCTGGTCATAGCTTACATGGTGACCTACGACTTACCGGTTTGCTAACTAACTGCATAATTTTCTCTTCCTCAGGTAAAGTCAACGAGACCGACCCGGTGAAGTTACCATTTCTGGCGAGATTGAAATACTGGAAAAATGAAAACCCATGCTCTGCGGGTTTCTGGCGGAAAGAAATATGCATTCTTACGGCCGGAGAGCTGCCGACACTTTCTCGCCGTCCGGAACTGTTCGCCAATAAATTCTTCTGGAATTTTTCGCCGGTTGGATTCGACTGTCTGGAAGAGTTGTATTTCAATCGGACACGCGAACAGTTCGCGAAGGGTCTATCGGCTAGTTCGATCGATTTGTCCTACTATAAGTCGTTAGATTACGTGTCCAATCACGTTTAAGGCGGTTTCATCGATGATCCGCTAGGTAGTGTACGGTCGAAAATACATTCCGCAGTCGCCTGTCCCAAACGATAGGCATCGTACTTCACTCGTTGCTGCAATTGCCGAGTGTTTCAGGATTTAATTGGATCCGTCCGCGTATAGAATCTACTCGTGGCGATATATGTGAATTACCATCTTCCAAATGAATACAAGCGAAAAGATGCAGCGGGACTTTTTTGACGACTTCTGATATTTCCAATACGAGAATCCGTCCACAATTTCAATGATTTCATAATGGATATAGCGAATTAATCATGAACAGATTTTCCGGTGCCCTGAAGTTCGTTATAACGAGGTTCCGCTGTATATAGAACTATCGTTTGTAAGGAACTTAATTTTCCGGTTCGTTGTGGCGAGGTTCCACTGCTAAAAGATTCAATCGCTATATTAGTGCAAGGTGACGAGCGGGTTCGAGTCCAGCTTTCTGCTTACACTTAATCACCGTCCCGTCCTTTCCCATCCGATATGGCTAGTCTCAATATGAAATCAAGATCCGAGAAACGTAAACCTTTCGACACAGATAAGCTATAACGAAACAACAAAAATGAACTAGCTGATAACTTTTAATATCCCTCATCGAAAACTGACTGCTGATAAGACATGATTTCATACTTTCGGACGCAACAATTCATGCAAAATTCTAGAAAAATAATGGAACATCTATAACTGATACTCCGTGACCAGTTTGAACGAGACAGTTTTCAAAACCAATCGTAAACGACAAAAATACCCCCGGTACCCCGTTCCCCCGGACGAAATCCCACGAGGTATAAATCCCCGCTGATAACAGTCACCCCAAATTTGATTTCGCAACAAAATTCAACAGGATATTTCAATATTCTCATGTTGAAAAACGGATTTCAAAAAATACTCCGTGATGTATGCATCATTATTTTCATTATCATTTAATAATAATCAAATAAACAATGATTATATGATTATTATTATCATTATCATCATTATTATCATTAATATTATTAGAAAACTGAACCTGGGGGATTTTTAAATGATTTTAGATCAAACGTGGTGAGCGGATAATAAGATAAAAACCCACTATCTACAGATTAAAAGAATTTTGATCTCACAAACGTCGAAAAACGTCTAAGTTCGAAACGTCGTGTAATTTATATATTTTAGATTGAATGAATAAATTCTTGTTTTTGAATTCTTTTAATCTGTAGATAGTGGGTTTTTTTAAAAATGTTTTTAAGCACTATATTAACCAGATAGATGGTGACTAGTTTATTTCAATGTAGAATTCTTGGGTCTCAACTTTTACTTGCAAACAACGATAGATCATGACCTACTTGCGAATGCTTGCGGGGAAGAGTGAACTGCACCTCATTCTTTTTGATGTTATAGAATTTCGTGAAAAGATTTTTAAATTTGAATTCAAACTTTTATAAACTGTTTTATATATGCGAACTACCTGCCGAATCTATTTTGACATATTATGTCTCACTTCAAAATAGAATTCGGCGGATAGAATTCGCCATAGCCAAGCTGATGATAAATATATTATATATGAATCTCTCGTCTCAAAACATATACTTTGCATAAATCTACTATACTTTTTCGTATTTTTGTTTTTGTTGTTTTTTATACCATTGGAGAGAAAAACTTATTTTTTGCCTCTATACGTTTAATGGAAATGGTCGCTGTGGTAATGAACTTGAATGTAGAATTTAAACTTGTCTTAAACTTGTCTGATCTTATCTTATCTTATCTATGAGTATCCCCGTGTCGTCAATTCCACTTGCGCAAAAGCGTAACGACTCATTTAAATTAAGTTCCACTGTTTTGTCGGATTTAATTATAGTTCGACAGTTGTGTGGGTTTAATTTGATCCCTAAGGCCGGTTCCAAGATTGTGTGGGTTTAATTTGACCGAACCCAGTTCCACAGTTGATTGCGTTTAATTTGACTCTGAACCCAGTTCCACTTTGGCTGTAGATCCAGATTAATTTGACTCTGGATCCAGATCCACAGTTGTGTGGAATTAATTTGACTGTGGATCCATTTCAAAAGTTGCGTCTAATCTAGAAATGATAATATGTGAAAGTGTCTTGGTTTTCGACAAAGCCGAGTTCGTTTTTTTTTATTCTTAAAGTTTCCAGTTAATTGGAGTTTTCCCGTGTTTTTTCAGTTCAGAGTTCACCGAACTGAAACATTTACAATTTTGAAACTTATTGAACGACAACGGCGACGGATGAGCCGTTTTAATGACCGAATGTTTCGTCAGGTCGATGAACGAAGCTTTTTTGTGCGCGAACCCGCCCCACAGTAGAAACACAATCGCCGAACAATGATCGTTGATCTTCTTCAAAACGTCTGTAGTGAATTTCTGCCAGCCGTATTTAGCGTGAGAGTTCGGGGAGTGGGCCCTGAAACAAAAGCGAATCAGTGTCCGGTTAATAAAGTGTAGTATCGATTTTAGACTTTCTATTTAGCAAGTGTAGCTTAAGACTGGATCCAGTTCCACAGTTGTGACGGTTTAGTTTGACTCTGAATCCAGATCCACAGTCGTGTAGGTTTAATTTGACTCCGAATCTAGTTCCACATCTGTGTTTTTTATTTGACTGTGGACCTTGTTGTACTTACTCGACTGTTAAAGTAGCGTTCAGTAGTAAGACCCCTTGGTCGCACCATTTCTCCAAGTTGCCACAATCCGGAGCCTTGAAACCGGGAATGTCGTTGCTCAGTTCTTTGTAGATGTTTTTCAGCGAAGGCGGCAACGGAGTGAAGGAGTGCGGAACGGAAAATGCTAAACCATGCGCCTGAAAGATGTTCCCACAGGTTTTAATATATAGATTCGACAATCCCGTGGGTCCGACTCTCCGAGATACACGGAATCTCGGAGCAGGGATGTCGGGTCGTTATCGCAATAATCTGGGGAGGTGGTTCGTACTGATTCATGCGTATAAGTCTAATGTATACAACTTCTGAAACATCTAACTGCATATTTCTTTAAAATTGAAGAGTTTTGGGCATTTTGTTCAAATTGACCTCTGGGGAATTAAATCGCATGTTACCCGCAGAATGCTTGAGTTTCAAGCACCTTCAGAAGCTGTTTAGAGGGAGTTTTTAAGGAATCGAGGAATCGTTAGAAACCCTTTCTATAATCTAGGTTTTCATCCCGTAAGTCTGTTGTAAGTTTTTCATTCCAATTGTGAGTTTTTTCTTCATCAATCGTCAGACAAGACGCGATGCCATATTAGATTCAAATCTACGATTACATGGTCGTAGACGAAAGTGGAATAATGCGTGGATGACGAATCTCGGATTAGAAAAAAAATCGTGTCCCATTCGGAAAAGAAAACCGGTTTGTATATGGCTTTTACCTGGCCGTCGTCGTGGTATGGGTCCTGTCCTAGAATAACAACTTTCAACTGGAATATAGAATTACAATACCCTATTGTTAAAAAAATGCAAAGAAAATTCGTTTTAGAATCTATAGGCTCTATAGGCGTACACTGTTCTTATGTTCAAGGCAGTTTAATGGTAACAGGCTATATACTAATAGCAATGGTCCCCAAGAAAAATATACAAATACAATACAATATTGTTGAAAAGGTCAAAGGAAAAAAATCGTTTTAGAATCTATGTACACGTGTAGGGATTCACTACTATTCTTATGTTCAAAGCAATTCAATGGTAACAGGCTACACTATAGTAATGGTCCTCAAGAGATGAAATACAAAGGCCATAGAATACCGGTAGTTGGCATTATTCTATACGCTGTACTCTGGCGTTAGGACTGGCAATATATAGAATGTTTTTTTTTCAAATGGTTTTGCGTAAAAAGTCCACCGATCAAGCTGTGTATTAACTTCAGGGATTACGGATAACTAGGCTAAAAACGATACCTCCTTTCTCCTAATGGGCCGGGTCATATTGTAAACTGCGATAGCATTTGTAATAATTTCATTTCTATAACTGCCGGGTCTGTTATTGTCAGCTTGATCATGATTTTTTTAAAAGTGATGTACAGGGTAGATAGGCGGCCGGCCGGGCCAACTTTTAAGCTCAGTAGAAATGAGAAACAAGGTATCAATTTGTCATCAAATTATAGCTGGTCATTTTCTTAGTAGAATCGTTCGGAAAATGATCCACTTATATCGGGGAAAATACGGTTGAAGTCTTAAAGAGGGTAGTACGGTATCGTGACTTCGCCCTACTGGGCTCGCTACACCTATAGGCCTCGAAGGCTAGTCACTCGCACCTGTTTCAACGGTGTCTTCTGAAAAGCGTTGAATATCATGTCTCGCGGGGGGAAAATCGTTTTCCCCGCTTTGTAATCGCTTTCCAGGTGATTTTCAATTTCTGACCAATAGTTTTCGCGGAAACAGTCAGCTAGCAGGTTGACCCATCCGTCCTCGGTTAGGTACGACTTCAGATCCATGGATGAAGTTGATTCGGTCGCGACTGTCGGTGTTTTCGCTGCTTTTTTCAGCCCGGGTTTTCTCGCCGCCGTTGTTGTTTTTCGCTTTTTGTTTTTGGATACGCCGCCTGAAGAGAGAGTATAAACAAGAAAGTAAATCTCTTGCGTAAGTCGGATGCGGTTGAAGATTAATCACCTCGGACGCCAATAGGTCCTAAGTTTTCCTTCCCTTTTTCAAAGAAATCTATATTCCAAAGTTGGCCGATTTCTCGAGTCGGGAACTCGCCTATTTCGTGGTACTTTTCTTATTGCCAAAATAAAAACTAAATCAGTTAGAATCACTCGCCGTGAATCGTATGTCTATAAGTCATCCCGTCGCAGTTTGATGTTTCCCCTGCTCCTGGCTTAAATCGACGATACAAACGTTCGTTTAGATTTCTATCTGGAGAGCCCCCCCCAAAATCTCGCCTGCCCTGGACGGGGTGGATTTACTATCACGCGTACTAGGCTTGCCGCGATTGGCACGTACATACATACCATCAGTTTTCCTTTTAGCACAGTCTCGGCTCGGTGCGCCGGTGTGACGACCCATGTTTCGGAATGTAAATTTCGAGCCTGGTTGCCAACAACGCCGTAATCCCTAAATTGGAAGCTTTATCGAAAAAAAACTCCACTCCAGCCCACATGCAACAGATGCCCTGGATATGAGAAGTCGACCCGTGAAGACACAACACTACCGATCCTTTTGGTAAGGTGCCAACGTCACACCAAATGCTTTATTCGGCCTGTATAGTAATCTAATATAATATTTTCTATGCGAATAAAGTTTATTGTATTGTATTGTTGTATTATTTATTCTATTCCCGTGGTTATTTTGCACCCGTGGAGGAGTGTGGCAGCACCACTCTGCGTCTGCCGAGTGATTGAATTCGGCGCGGCCAGGTCGTGCCATGATAAATTACCCCGAGCTACACGATCGCACGGAGACGATTTGGCACGACGGATCAGGCTCGGCCAAATTTGGCCCGTGCCTACAACAGAGAGCGCGTTCACACACAAACCACTCACTCGATACTAATCAATGCTTAAACAAAGCGAAGGTCATTTCCGGTGTCGCAAAGTTGCAAATGCTTCTTGCGCTAAAATTTCGTTGTCCGCCGATTTTGTCTGGCCAAACAGGCTCGGGCCCTGCACACCCGTGTGAATAGTTGTTCCAGCCTGGTCAAATTTGACACGGGACAACAATGTTCGTGTGATCGCGGCTAAAGGTTCGATTCTCTCTGGACAGGGTACCAATGCCGGGGCGGGCTCCATAAACCACGGGCCCGCGCCAGAGCGTGTATCGAACGGTCAGATTCTAAAATAACATTAACATTTAAGCCCTCCCAGCGCTATTCAATGAAAAATCTATCTTTGATCAAGCGCTGCTGACGGCTCATGCTGAGGGCTAAAGCGAAGTACACGCCGGTGTCCAAGCGTTACGTGCGCGCATCGATAGACGCCGGCAGTCCAATCGTTCGTGCCTAATTCGCCATCTAGCGGAATAGAGTGGCAAGTTGATACGGTAGCCCAACGACGTAAATTCAAGAAAATATAAATTGACATAGAAAGTATGCTAAAAATGACTTAGAAATATTTCGGGTTGTTATTACCACCTTTCTTCAGTCCAAAATGATACGCCATATGAATTCAGAGTAAATATAGAGGTTAAACATTTATGTTGAATTTGAATTTGGTGGAGCCAGCTGCGTAATTGCCGTTCAGATTAGCGCCGTTTCGCGCAGGTTAACGCCGGAAGTTCCCAGCCCTCAGCTTCTCCAGCGTCCGATACAGCGAGCTTCCTTCGAGAATTGCAGCCCGAAAACATTCGAGTCGACCAGCGAATCGCCAGCAGTAAGTCTCGGTAGCGCGCACCGCTTATTTTGCACCGTTTTGCGCAGGAATTCGACTCCGAATTTCGGCAGAAAAATCGCTCATTAAATCTGTCGGTTTCTAATCCAAGCAGTTGATTAATTAATCAATGCTACTACTCTACTGTACTCTCTATCAATATCATCGTCGTGCTGATTAACCGAGACTGACTGAGATAGCCGATAAACTAAGCGTTGATGCAGGCCACCAAAAATGTTGTATAGGCCTACAAACCTGAACTCACATGGACCAGCACAAATGCCGGTCAGTTACTAGTTGAGTTAAGCTTAGTCAGTAACCTGTCTGTGGTTTAGTTTCACGATCGGATATTTTCACAAACCACAGTCAGGAATGGGAAGGTCATTTTTGTATGAAATCTTCGTCAGCCAATTTGACTGACGAGTAATTTGCCTGGCATTTCATTGTCTCTTAAGATATCTGTCTAATTTTTGTTGTAATCGACGCACAACAGATTCGTAGTTTGTCTGATACCTATAACACCTCACCTGACGATCTTAATCCATGTGCAAATCGGCCGTAAAGTGAGAGTAAATTTCCGTCCAGTCAGCAGCTGCCATTTTGAAAATTACTGGAGATGCTGGCACCTGTGGACTGAGGCCAGGACAACAGCACAAACTAACGAAGCGAAACGACGAAATTTAAAAAAATTAAGAAATCAACACTTATACACGTTTTTCTTTTACCAGAAATTTATTGTTTCATTATTCGTTATGGAAAACACGAAGATTTGAAATACAAGTTGGAAAACCATCAAAAATAAAAATTGTCGTTTCGTCTTGGAAGTTTTATATAAATCCTTGTAGGTCCCCTTGTCTTATCATGCCACATGTGCAATACAGAGAAATGGCGGCCAATGGCGAAATTTGTGGAGAAATTAATTAATTTCTCAAAATAATGTTGATTAATCACTCGAAACATACATAAAATTGGATTATTTCGAAAGGTACCTGTGTTAGTTTGTGAATTAAGCCATTAATTGTAGACTGAAGTGAATAGAAAGTATATTTTTGAAGTGTTACTTTTTTCAACCGTGTTTTGGTCCTTGTCATCCTGGCTAACGTTGGTATAAGCCCATCCGATTATAAAAAGCTTACCACCAACGATTAGGTAACTAACTAGTCCTTGTTAGGTCAGGCATGTACTACAAAAGCTAGTCCTCTCTAGCAAACTTGAAATAGACATGGATAGAGCTAATGATAATTCATTGTAGCTTAGCTTTGTCAATTGCTCCCATGGCATCTCTGTGTACAGGGCCCTTATGACTCAACTTGGTTCCGTGAAAACTACTCAACGATAAATGTTTTTAAATGTGCTTGAAACTCCTTTGATAAGAGTGAAATGTCAGACAAATTCCTTTAAAAGTTCCTACATTTTTTAAGGCAAATAGATACACTTTAGAAGCTGTACATTAAAACTAAGCCTGAATCGGAAGTGTTGGAACCGGGATCGTTTTGCTACCCTATTAGGCGGTTACCAAATTAGGACCCAAGTTTATTTAGTGTCAAGGAGGCCCGTACCAAACACGGGGCAGGGGGATTTCTGAAAATTGTCATTATTGCAAATGTTAATTTCATATATAAGAAACTGCCCTTTTTCAAGTTTCTCTGTTTGGCCTCAAGTAATGTGATGTAATTTATTTCATCGTCAATTATAATTACAAATGAAATTTATAACAAATAAGTAGATCGATGACGAGGGACCTGAACAGAGCCTTAAAGGCTGTACAATCGCTAGGACGTTCAGGCCCCCTAGAGAAAAAAAAAAGATTAATGGTAATGATGATTGTTTGAATGAACCGGAACCGAATTTCCAATAATGTACTTCAATTTAAAAAAAAAAAATTCTGTTAACTCGACCGCCGATCACACAACTATATTTGTACTTTTTCGATTTCAAAATCAAACCCCCTGTTTCGCTCCCGGCAGGTGTGGTGGGTCTGTAAGGGACACTCAATCAAAAAATCAAACGAAATTTACCTGCGAAATAAATAACAGGGACAATCCCTATTTTAAGATCAACAATTAGTAATGCTAATAATAATAATAATAATAATGATAATAATAATTACTGAGTGTCAGGTATGGACGGCCCTGTATTTCCCGCAACTAACAAATGTCATCGTATTTTTCGCGATAGGTTCAAATAAACCGCGTTAGAAGAAAACATCAAATCGATCGATCAACAACATGTCTGGACGCGTTATAATCGTAACCGGGGCGAGCAGCGGCATCGGTCAAAAAGCGGCCGAATACCTGTGCGAGCGCGGCGACAACGTCATCCTGGCGTGTCGCAACGCGGAACGCGGCCAGGCCACCGTCGATCGTATCAAGAAGAAGAATCCGGAAGCCCTCGCTCATTTTATGGAGGTCAGTAGTATTCGCATTGTTAGCCTAACTCAGAGGAAAAGTGATAATAATTCTTGAGTTTTTGGGGGTGTTCCCCGCTAGGGTCCCCCACATCCCATTCAATTGGCGATTCGCGACTTTACAATTGAAGGCTTAAAACACCCACCCAGCCCTATATATAGCTAATAGTTACTGCTGTTATTATCGTAATTAGCAATTAACGACCTATTATTAACGAGAAAATTATTAATCCTTGTACGTAATTAGGAGATTAATTATTCTCGATTTGGTTCAGTTTCGACTGGGGATGTTATTGGCCTATTTTAAAAGTGGAACGTGTAACACCAGCTGTGTCACCAGGTGGCGTTGCTATTAGTTCAATCTTTTGTTCAACGTCGAAGTATCAGTGTTTAAAGTATCTGGAATGAATCAAATTAGCTTAAAAAAAGATTCACCACTAAATTGAGGGAATTTTGATGAAATGCACATCTATGTTGGATCATTAATCGTGGAATCCACTCATGTGGCAAGCGAGGGTCCACCAGGTGTCGCTTACGATGCGTGAAGCAACCAGCGATGTCAGATTTATTCTCAGATTCGATTATTAAAATCCAACCACAATTTCTCAAAAATTGATGAAGAAAAATAGCACCGTCTGCGAAAAATCATTTGAAAGTTAATCAGGGGTAGATTTAGCACTTTGAAAAGGGGAGAACAAGCGCAAAATGAAGGCGATCGGATGGCGAAGCTGCTCCAGCGCGTTCCATCGGCCCTAGACCCCATCATTTAAGTTGATTGGGAAATCTTTCCGACGTCCAGAAAATTTAGGAAAAATAAACGCAATGTGACGAATTGGTGAGCGTATTTTAGCAATATAATTGAAAGAGAATATTGCGGCGATGATGATTCCGTCCTCCGTAACGTAATTCAAATTTTCAGCTTCCATCCTCCAGCAAACTAGTTTGTTATATACATTGGCTTGAAAAAGTTTGTTACTCGGCCAGACAGGAGGCTTACGAAAAATTTTCGAAAACAGATTTTCTTAAGGGGTCATTCATTTATAACGTACGCATTAGGGGAGGGGGAGGGGTCAGTGCAATTGCGTACTGTAATGCTTAATGTATACGAAAAAATGGCCGATTTTGCGTACAGAGGGGGAGGGGGGGGTTGAAAAATTCAAATTTTATGCGTACGTAATTAATGAATGATCCCTAAGACTTTGCATTGCGATAAAACCGTTTAAATTTGAATCGTATTTTCGATAGTTGGATCTGGCGAGCGTGGAGTCGATTCGTAAGTTCGTCGAAGCGTTCCACGCGACCGGTAAAAAGTTACACGTTCTCGTCAACAACGCCGGAATGTCGCTCGGGTTCAAGTCGACGAAACGCGAGACGACGACAGACGGATTCGAAATCACGTTCGGAACTAATCATTTAGGTGAGTGTGAATCGTCGGTCAAACAAGGTGCGACCACTTTCCAAGAGATGTTATATTTTAATCGGGGAAATTTTGTTGAAGGGTCAGGGAAATATTAGGGGTATTTTGGTCAAATTATTGCGCAACTGCGAGATATATATTGTTACAATGTAATTTATTTTGTATTTCAAGGTCCGTTCTTGTTGACTAATTTATTGTTGGATGATCTGAAGCAGACGGCTGAGGAGACCGGCGACGCGCGCGTTATCATGGTCGCCAGCAGCGCTCACGATAAAGCCACAATGGGTCGTCGATTCCGTAAGTTTGTACTGCGTCGTCCGACTGCGGAGGATTTTTTTCACCCATTTAGGCGCTTACTGAATTATTAGAAACCAAGTCTAGACCATAGTATGTGCTGAGGATAAAAATCTGATAACAAAACCACCAAATTAATGATTTACCGAGATCAGCAGGACTGATTTAGGAGAAGTCTACTGTCATTGGGATGAATGAAAGTGATGCAGACGCTACCACGAAATTTGAAATTTTCTCCTTAAAAACTCCTTTTTCCAGGAATGACTGATCTATAGGGACCCTGTATATCCAGGAATGACTGATCTGTAGGGACCCTGTATATCCAGGAATGACTGATCTGTAGGGACCCTGTATATCCAGGAATGACTGATCTGTAGGGACCCTGTATATCCAGGAATGACTGATCTGTAGGGACCCTGTATATCCAGGAATGGCTGATCTGTAGGGACCCTGTATATCCAGGAATGGCTGATCTGTAGGGACCCTGTATATCCAGTAATGACTGATCTGTAGGGCCCCTGTATATCCAGTAATGACTGATCTGTAGGGACCCTGTATATCCAGGAATGACTGATCTGTAGGGACCCTGTATATCCAGGAATGACTGATCTGTAGGGACCCTGTATATCCAGGAATGACTGATCTGTAGGGACCCTGTATATCCAGGAATGACTGATCTGTAGGGACCCTGTATATCCAGGAATGACTGATCTGTAGGGACCCTGTATATCCAGGAATGGCTGATCTGTAGGGTCCCTGTATATCCAGGAATGGCTGATCTGTAGGGACCCTGTATATCCAGGAATGACTGATCTGTAGGGACCCTGTATATCCAGGAATGTCTGATCTGTAGGGACCCTGTATATCCAGGAATGACTGATCTGTAGGGACCCTGTATATCCAGGAATGGCTGATCTGTAGGGACCCTGTATATCCAGTAATGACTGATCTGTAGGGACCCTGTATATCCAGGAATGACTGATCTGTAGGGACCCTGTATATCCAGGAATGTCTGATCTGTAGGGATCCCGTGTTTTGTTGTTTGCAGGTGTGGTGGATATGGACATGGAAGACTTGCACCTCGTTAAACCGGGAGCGTTCACCGGCGTTCAGGCGTACAAAGACTCCAAGGCGTCGAATATAATGTTCATGAGAAAACTGGCGAAAGACCTCGACGGAACGAACGTGTCGATTAACGCCATGTGCCCAGGTAAAGCAATATTCTAACACCCTGGCCTTAAAAAAGAATGGGTTTTTTACTTGGGCTCTAAATCCAGTTCCACATGATTTTAATTTGACTGTGAACCCAGTTCCACAGTTGTGTACTGTTGAATGGGACAGCCCAGTTCCACAGTTGTATGGTTCTAATTTGACTGTGAACCCAGTTCTACAGTTGTGTACCGTTGTATGTGACAGCCCAGTTCCACAGATGTATGGTTCTAATTTGACTGTGAACCCAGTTCTACAGTTGTGTAGCGTCAAATGTGACTGAGCCCAGTTCCACACTTGTGTGGTTCTAATTTGACTGTGAACACAGTTGTGTCTGTGTTTAATTTGACTCTAGATCCAGTTCTACAGTTGTGTGGGTTTGAGTTGACTCTGGGCTCTGTTCTGCAGTCATGCGCTTTAGACTCTGGACCCGGTTCTGCAGTCATGCACTCTAAACTCAGTGCCTCAGTTGTGTGCATTTGATTTCACTTCGGAACAAATTTCTGTTTGCAGGATTTATCCCGTCGACCGGTTTGGGCAGGAACAATCCGGCCGGAATTAAAGTGTTGATGAAGTTGTTTTCCGTTCTGAGACCAGTGATGAAAACCATTAAAACAGTAGAGCACGGAGCCAATATGATCTACGAGTTAGCTGATGAAGAAAAATTCAAAGGTAATTAGAAAAAAAAAATATTAAATTCATTAAGAAGTCGAAGTTCATGCGGATCATCGGAGGCTTGATGGAAAGGTATGTTTTAAGAGCGAAAACTAAGATCGCGTTTGTAAGTGGTCGTTCATGAGACGGCTGCTCGACGGTTTGAACTTCTGTCGCAAGAAAAACTTCCTGCATCGCGACATCAAGTGTTCGAACATCCTCATGAATAACGAGTAAGTTTCGGGCGCTAACGTTTCGATGCGAATATTCTTCCGACCGAGTTCTGATCGTCAGAGGCATCTGTTAATGATTCGTAGCCACGTTTTAAGAATGACACTGAGGTCGTTTGAAAGTCGTTGGTGTTCGGTCACAGTTTGTATCGGTTTGAACATTCTTCAGACCGAGTTCTGATCGTCATAGGCATCTGTTAATGATTCGTAGCCACGTTTTAAGAATGACACTGAGGTCGTTTGAAAGTCGTTGGTGTTCGGTCACAGTTTGTATCGGTTTGAACAATCTTCAGACCGAGTTCTGATCGTTTATCATTCTAACAGCACTATCACAGGAAAATCAGACAGCTTCACGAAAAAATAATTTCAATAATTTCAGACCTTGTCGTTAAAATTCAGATCTGCGAAAAAAAATATAATAAATCGTCAGAAAATCAAGTGGTTTAGAAATAACCATAACTAAATCCGGGTCAAAGTATTAGCCCGGGTCTTATCTAGAAACTTAATACATACCGACAAAATCCCGCAGATTGGTCTGAAAATTACGACTTGGAAACATAAACCTGTTATGATTCGTAGCCACGTTTTAAGTGTTGAACTACGATTGTGTTTCTAAGTCGTCACTCTTCGGTCGCGGTTTGTATCGATGTGAATATTCTTCAGATTCAGAGTTCATCGTAGATGATTAAAATCAGTCGCGTTTAAAACACGAGAAAGTTTGAAAGTCGAAAGAATTAAACTAAATAAGCTCTCTAACTCAATGAACTCCCACATTTCAGGTGTAACCGGAAAATATTTGGTCGACCTCGAAGAAGGCGAGAGCAGCGAAGAGACTCGCGACGAGGAGAAAATCGAAAAACTCTGGCAGATGAGCGGCGGGTATCTGAAAATGGACGGATTCGAGCCGTTGGATGTACCCGAGCCGCCCCCGGAGCCCGAACCCGAAACCGCCAAAGAGGAAACAGTTAAAGAAGAGAAGACCGAAGATAAAAAAGTAGAGGAGGCGAAAACCGATGATGCCAAAGAGGTAAAAGAAGGAAATTCTTATAGGGTTTTTAGGATCAACTGTGTTGATCTCTATAGAATGGTTCTGAGAGTAACTTTCTGTTAGCTCTTGGTGGCACAAATTGTAACCACTGAATATACACTGCTGATATTTTTTTATTAGGTGGGAGATAGGTGTTGGAATTAATATGGCGAGTTTCATCCATCAGCTCTAAGCTATTTGGAAGTACTGGGAGAAAATGTGCAAAATTTCAATGGATCTTTCCCCCATTCTACTAATCGATGCTTGACCTTGTATCTTGATGATAACATCACAGGGAAAGCCCTTCAGGAGGGTATCACATGGAAAGCTCTTTAGAAGGGCTTTTCCAGTGACATCATTATCAAGCTGTAATAGGGAAACCCAGTACCATGTATATCATCAGTTGAACATGCTTCCACTACACAGTGCACCATGTTTCATCTTTATTAGCTGTTTATACGTTATTTCAAATCGAGAACAAATCCATTTTTGTGCTCAAAGGTAAAATGTACACAGTTGATCCTACTGGAACCCATGGTCCTTTATTAATATACAGATTAGAACTTTAGCCTGAGGGGATTTGTAAATCGGCGAAAAGTGGCGCCACCTTTTTTTTCCGGTTTTTCGAGTTAGTCTCAATTTGCAAACGATTCGGTATTTCATTCGTGTTTCATCGCAGGACGAAGCGAAAGACGAAAAAGATGAAACCACTAAAGGCGAAATGGAACCGGAAGACAAAGATAACGACGCCAAAGAAATCAAAGACGAATAAACCGCGCCATCGACCGTCACCGTGGCAACCGCGCCGAGTACGTTCCCGTGGGCCATTGTTGTCGATGTAATTTTTCCGCCAGCGCGGCGCGCGGTATAGTAGTTTCAGCACGTACGACGAAAGCGCGACCGATCGAAAAAGAGAGACACCTAGTGGAGATCAAATGTACTACTATCATAATATAACTATTATTTGTATGGATGTATTTTAACAATGAAAACGAAGAACTGCTTATATATATATGTATACATATATATATATATATATATATATAATTGTATAAATGTATTAATTATTATGATTATTATTATTGGCATTACAGCGGTCATAAATGTATGTACATAGACTATTATCAATATTATTATTATTACTATGATTAATTATAGTTAACCGAGATTGGGACCAGTGTTATAATGTAGTATAGGTTCGGTGTTGTAATTCGAAATGTCGTTTGACTGAAAGAAGAGAAGAATTGTTCAGAACTAAACCATGTAAGCTGCCAACTGTTCCTTAACTGTAGGTCTTAGGCCCCTTACATACTGGTATTAACCGATTCGCATTAACTCTAGCCCCCCCCCCCCTGAGATATTCTGGTATTATGCGTACTGATTAACGAAAAGTGTTACTGAGGGTCTTACCCCCTTGATTGTTGATAATTTGAACAGAAATATGAAAGATGTTACTGAGGGTCTAACCTCCCTTGCTTGCTGATTAATTTGAACCGAAATATGAAAGGTGTTACTGAGGGTCTAACCTCCCTTGATTACTGATTAATTTGAACAGAAATATGAAAGGTGTTACTGAGGGTCTTACCTACCTTGGGTACTGATAAATTAGAGGACAGTTTGGATGACAATTTTATCGAAAAGAGAACATTTCAACTAATTATAGGACTAATTAGATACCGTTTAGAACTTAGCGCGTGGAAGTTGGCAGCGTTGGATGACTCGCTAAGATGAACGACGACATATATAGATATATATATATATATATATTGAAACCTGCTAGTGCTGCTACTGCTGACACCTATCTGTCATTGTTGTAACTATGATCACGTCTGTTGTCGTCATTCTTGCCACAAAATGTCGTCTGCTGCAAGCATCGATTGTCGTTCCTCTTTTTGGTTGGTGTTTCGTCCATTGTTCATCGTCATCATCACGATCATCATCATTGACAGGTTTAATCGTCGCAACTACACGAGCATCACGCGGTTTTTACGCGCAATAGTTATCGTTTACGGTGTGATATTTTTTTCGTTTTAGGGCGTAGGGAGTTATTTAATCGATCGAGAACAATGTTTTGTTTTTTTTTTTTTCACGATCTTGAAAATACTCTCTTAGTTCGATGTAGCTTAGTTATAGAAACTATATTCGAGAGATGAATATATCGATGGACATTCTTTGCAGGGAACTGAGGCGGCTTCGGCGGGCCATTGAAATTGCCAATATTTATTTGCTGAAGGTTATTCCAAAACTTGGACTTGGCCGGCTCTCATCCCTCTGAACTGTTGTGCAATACAGCTATGATTACAAATAGCCCCAGTATAGATAGACTTCGATACGAGCCGGGTCAAGGACTTACTTCCACCAGCCTGGCTTTGTAATCAAATTGTAGAGGCATCTGTTTTGTTACAACCTTGTTTAACGAGTGAAAACTAAGATCGTTAGAAAGTCTTGCGCATTTAAACGAGAAAGTTATGCAGTTATTGGTCCAATATCAGTTCAAACTCGAAGAAGCCACGTTCTGGTTTGAATGATCGTGGGTGGCTCCGAAAATATCCAAATCACAGAATTCGGATTCATCTGTTTCTCTCAAGCGGCTGGCTCTGGGTGGACGAGGTTTTGAAATCGACCAGTGAAAGAATGTCCATCATGAAGGATCGTCGTTTCTGGTTATTATTATGAAACTTGATTTTGGCGTCTGTACGGGTTTGAAAGTGAATTTATGTGGCTTTAACGGTAGTAGGATCTATTAGCTTAGAAACAGTAGCTAGATAGCGATCAAGAATAGTAAAATTTTGATCCAGAAAAAAATCGATCATGCGAAATGTTTATATTTTTCGAAGAAAAAATCCACCATTCCATTTCGGGCTTCGACTGGCCAATTATAGAATAGAGCTATTCTAGCTAGGTGAAAGAAAGTCTTGATGTATTTGATGTATTATTTAGAGGCATTTCTTGCGAGGGCATTTTTTTCATCGTCTAAATATGTGTCTTAGGTCATTCTGTAGTCGGAAAAGATGGCTGCCAATACGGGTACTTCTGCCTGCGAACATAACCCGTATAATTGTTAATGTACATGAGGGACGGGGGCTTGCAATTCAGCGAAGTATCGGAAGTTGAATTCATAAATTATCGGCGGTCGGATTGATGTCAAGTATGGATTTCGGTTTAAAAAATTGAAATAAATCCGCGATTGAATCATGAAAAATTTACGAAGAGCATCGAAGTATTTTGGTCCTTTTGATTTGTCGTATACCATGGAGCCCATAGTTGTGGCACGAGCTGTGCTTGAAGTGTTAAGAAATTTTACCTCAATCCGTCAGTGACCGACCGCTTTTTAGTTTTTTGTACCACTGCAAAGTTTTCTGAAGTCCAATATTGCTTGTTAGCTTAGCTATTGTAAGCATATGATGCGCCATAGCGTAGGTGGATTGTTTTGTGCGGATACAGGCCGCCATCTTTTCCGTAGAGGTTGATAATGGAATAATTATTTTTTAACGTTAGGGTTAGTAGTAGTTTAGTGTAGTTTCATTCTACGTGGATACCTCTTGTCTAAAACGCAAAAAAAAAATTATGAACCATTCCCGAGTCACACGGGTTATATGAGAATAAACGATATTAGGGTTTTACGCTTGCGGACTAATTACTTGATTACTTAATGGCAAATTTATATAAACACATTCATATTTTACGCCAAAACGAAAATGATTTGAAGGTCTATATTTTCGCGATTTCTTTTTAATTTTGTACGATTTGCAAGCGTTATCATACATTAAAAAAAAGATATTTCCGAATTTAAATTTTGTAATTTTCATTACACACAAATATATATATACATATATGCGTGCGCCATCACTTGTCCTTCCTCCTAAAATCGTAAAGTTTATTTTTAGCTATTTTTTTACGCGTGAACTGAGAATGATATGCATTAAATTTAGATGCTACATTGTTATATTTCTACGAACTGACGTCAGTCGTAGCTGACGATTTCTTACTTGAAGAAATTTTCAGCGGTCGCTTATCAAATAGCCTACCGAGCTGGTAATGCAGACTCAGCGTTTCTCCTTACTTTGTTTAGTTGATCTGTGAAATGTCTCTTACCGCAGTAAAGGTGGAAACTGGTAAAATTCTGCCCCAAGTTTGTATCAAATACTGAGTAAGAGTTTGAGAAATACAGTAGAATCGGTCCTTTACTGCGGTCAAGTTGAGACTGGTAAAATTCTACCCCGAGTTGGTGTCAAATACTGAGTAAGAGTTTGTGAAATACAGTAGACTCTGTCTCTAACTGCGGTAATGTTGAGACTGGTAAAATTCTACCCAGAGTTGGTGTCAAATACTGAGTAAGAGTTTGTGAAATACAGTCAACTCCGTCTCTTACTGTGGTGAAAGGTTAAGCCATTTATTTTGATAGTCTCATAACGAAAATAGAACAACCATCATTTACAGAAACCAAATGTGATATTTTGTCTAAAACTAATTATTATAGATACAAATAGCTGCTTTTCAATGAGATTCATTTTTACTTGTTCGAAAAAAAGATTGCCTACATATACAGCATACACATGTTTACTATAAGTGTATCATCACCACTCAAGGCTACGGATTGACAAAAGTCATTGCCCGTGGTTTCATGAACAAAAAGTTAAAACTTAAAATGGTTAAGTCGGAATTGTCATACTTATCGATGCTGCGAAGTTTTCAGTTCATTTTGTATTGACTACTTCGTGTGAAGAATAAGTACAGCCATTCAAGCTTAACCGTTTCAAGCCTAACTTTTTCTTTGTGAAGCCCACGCTCATGCCTTTAAAAATGCTTCTTTTGTAAGAATTTTTTCTTTGCTCGCTTTATACTCTATAAGATAATTTAAAACGATGGTGCTGCGTACGTACATGCTTTGTAGGGGTGTTCATAAAATTCTCTAGGATTTGTGCTCTTGCATAATCTTTTTTTCCGCGTTATAAAATCGTATCCCGCAATAACACAACCAGTCGGTGCATTTGTCTTCGCGCGTCTTGGTCGTGAAATTTCGAAAGAAACAAAAAAATTCGTCCCAATTATTTTCTACCGTTTTTTTTTTTTTCAGTCTAATTTTTTGTTCAAAACAAAGTAAAAAATGAATTTTTTAAATTTTTAGGAAACTCGTTTTTCCGTATTTTCGAGTTGTTTCAAGAATGAATGTATGTTTCGCTCTGCAATCGAATTAGACGTTTACGAAATGGATTGTTAACACAATTACCTGGTAATATTATCGGTTAAGATATTCTCGGTGTTAAGTCGTTCGCACCTGTTTGCTTTATCATCACTTATGATCCTCACTTGCCAGGGTTCGACCGAGACCACCGTGGCCAGTTCGATACGACGAATGCGTGAGGCGTTTTTATTTAAAAGCAACTCGGTTTAAATCGGTTCGCTCGATTGGTTGGCTATCACGTGATAAATGACCCTACCCTCTAGACCGTAAACGCCAATATTCTGCGGTTGAAAAGCCGCCATTTTGTTTCTCACGATCTATATCTGCACCATCTTGGAAATCGAATCAAAGTGCAGCGAGAAGGGATATGACCGCGTTGGGTAGACGAGTTGGTACTTCAGCCGCGAGCGCACGCGCATTTTTGGCCCGGAACAACTGTTCACGCGGGTGCCAAATGGGCCTGTTTGTTTAAGAAATGAACGATGCGTTCAGTTTTGACACGAATTGCTTGAATGAAAAAACGCCCATACTCAAGTTGTAGTGTACATGTCGACTGTGGCAAGTGAGGGCCCATTATCATAATTTATGATGTTATTTATCATTGTGCATGCCATTTATCTGCCAGGCTCGGGTATCTTCGGGTCCTAGTAACGTCGTAATCGTGTATCTCCATCGTTTTCGTCGTCTTCAAACTGAACTATAAGATATTAATTAATCGATGAATATAAAATTTTACGAAAAATAAAAAGATTAAGATCTTGGAAATCTTATTTCATTACGAACTGTTTCAAAATTATATGTATCGAATAAATGAATTATAATAATAAAAATCTGTGTGAATTTCCATTAAAATCCTGTTGTTGTTTTTTTTTTTTTTTTGTACAGATTTTCTCAGCGCCAGATTTTGGTTGCCAATAATGTCAGATGTTTCACTTTTTAGTTGCTATATTTGATTATGAAATTGTCACTCGGGTGAAGTCCTGGCCATTTGTGAAGTATGGCCCAGTTTTAGAAAATATGTCTGGCATTAGTAGTATGGTAAATTCTCAAACATTTCTCTGGTTAAAGGTCTGAACACATCTGAATTGAGGATGATCAGTTTTTGAAAGAGTGCTGATAAAATGTCTAATGTCTGGCGTTTGTAGTTCATCTTTAATTTGAAAGATATGTGGACAATCAGTTTTTGAAAGTGTGCTGATAAAATGTCTGGTGTTTGTAGATCATTTTCAATAAGAAATGTTTCCTGAACACATATGACGTGTGGACGATCAAAAGTTGGAAAAATTGTGATAAAGCATCGAAGATTATTAGTCTTGGATTCTTGTTCTCCCTAAACTAATCTGCGTTCAACAATAGTATCATGACATTTTAGCCAGACTCAATTTCCCTGATGAAACTTTCCTAGGCTATGCAAGACAAGCCTTAGAAGCCTTAGAAAGTAGGTTTTTTAATCCTATTTTCGACTATTGGCTGTTTTTTCTTCATTGGGGAATAAGAATTTATTCTAAATGGAGTTCGAATTTGTTTTCACTGAAATCTAATTTCTGCTGCATGCGCGACAGAAGCCTTAGAGCTAAAGACCTCTGCGTCACTGACTCAAAAAAATAAGGCGCATCTTTATTGTCATCTTGATTTTTTCAGGAAAATTCTTTGCCTGGTTTTTTTTCAACGGAAGTTTCTTAGTGCAGGGTCCAATCTAAGCACTTGTCCAATTGTCCGGGACAAGTATATTATCATCAGGGCAAGTAGGTTATCATTATCACTTGTCCTCCGGGCTAGTGCAATTTTATATCTCAAGCTTTTTCCCAAATGATACAACAGTTGGACTGCTTGTGTAGGGCAGGTAGATTTTTGAGGGGTATGTAAAATTTGAGATATGCTTGCCCTCGGGCAAGTGGTTTTTATTCCTTAGATAGGACCCTGTAATGTCAATTCATTTTTGTCTTCCATCGATTTTTCAGGGATATTTCTCTTAATCTTTTGAACACGTACCTCAAATTGGTCTTAAAATACGACCAGTGAAACTGAGCAGTCTAAATAAAACCATCGTTTTTATATCCATTTACTATTGAAGGATTGCTAAAAAGTATTCTTTAGCTCACATTGAAAACAGAAAAGATCAGCCATTTTCGTTAGTTTTAAGCTGTTTCCTGTGTTTCCATGCCTATGCACAATAATATTTGATGATTTTGAAGTAATTCTAAATGGTATGGATGGAAACATTGTTGAAGTTGATTCAGTTCATAAAGTGGAGTCTCTTTCCTCTTGAGTCAAATGAGTCAAAGAAGAATTTTTCCTTCGATACAGCATATAATGGATATAAAAACGATTGTTTAAGACTTCACAGTTAAACTGGTCATGACCGATTAGAGGAATGCTACAAAAGATGAATTGAAATAAATATCTCCAAAATTAATGTTGATGACAATAATAAATAAACCTAAGAAAATTTTGACGAATAAAACTCTCACAATAGAAATTACACGGTAAATACAAATTAAATTCGGTTTTATTTTCACGATACTCATAGATATTTGTGGATGGTCTTGTGGTCTTTGAATTTGTCGAGTGAGTTTAGATTGTCCCACCATTTGTATAAATTCGTACGGCTGATTAACTCGAACCATGGAGTGATCAAATTACCATCACGTTCAGCTTCAGCTGCAAAAAGAAAGGATTAGAATCTTAGAAAGTGCATAATTGAGGTTAGTCAACGTGTATATATAAATCTGCAGCCTTCAGACCTTCAACAATGTTCTGTGAAGTGTGGATGTTACCAGTAATTTTTTGAAAGTGAGCTGATAAAATGTCTTATGTCTGGTGTTTGTAGTTCATTTTCAATCAAAAATGTCTCAAGTGAAGTACTGAACACGTGCGGACGATCAGTATTTGAAATTGTGCTGATGAAGTGTCTAATGTCTGGTGTTTGTAGTTCATTTTCAATTAGAAATGTTTCAGATGAAGTACTGAACACATGTAAAATATGGACGATCCGTTTTTGAAAGTGTGCTGATAAAATGTCTAATGTCCGGTGTTTGTAATTCATTTTCAATTAAAAAGTGTGGACTACATTGTCTACAATGTGGACAATCAAAAAATTGAAAAAATAATGATACAACAGTATCGAATTTTTTTAGATCTATTTCTAACTCACCGATGAACGATTTCAGTTGATTCTGATCGACGTATTTATACGACTTCACCTCGTTTAAATTCGGGCAGACGTCGACTTGTGTCTGTATGAACAGTATGTAATCGATCTCGTGTTCGCCCCACCGTTCATCCGGAACGTTCCGCGATTTATAATGTATCCGCGTTAGATAATGAAACTTGTCCAACGGCACCTAGAAATGAAAACGTAAATACAATTTTCTCACGATTTGGATCGATAAACCTGATCAGTTTCATAGATATGTAACTTTACGTCCAGTTCCACAGTTGTATGGGTTTTATTTGACTCTGGATCCAGTTCCACAGTAATATGGGTTTCATTTGACTCTGGATCCAGTTCCACAGTTGTGTGGGTTTAATTTGACTCTGGATCCAGTTCAAACAGTTGCGTGGGTTTTATTTGACTCTGGATCCAGTTCCACAGTAATATGGGTTTAATTTGACTCTGGATCCAGTTCCACAGTTGTGTGGGTTTAATTTGACTCTGGATCCAGTTCAAACAGTTGCGTGGGTTTTATTTGACTCTGGATCCAGTTCCACAGTAATATGGGTTTCATTTGACTCTGGATCCAGTTCCACAGTTGTGTGGGTTTTATTTGACTCTGGATCCAGTTCCACAGTAATATGGGTTTAATTTGACTCTGGATCCAGTTCCACAGTTGTGTGGGTTTAATTTGACTCTGGATCCAGTTCCACAGTTGTGTGGGTTTAATTTGACTCTGGATCCAGTTCAAACAGTTGCGTCTGCCCCAGTATTTTTTACCTGTTCAGGTTTGATACCAAGTTCATGGTTTAATTTCCTCTGTGCGGCTCGTTTGACTCCGACTGCGTCTGTCTCATCCAGTTCACTGGATGTATTCAGAGGATGACTGCAGCATGTGTTTGTGAAATGACCTACAAGTCAAACAGCAAAACACCTTTTTACAGGTTAACAGAATATGGTACAGGGATCAGTTACTGAAAGGTTGTTCATTGTAAACCACAGTACAGGGGTCAGTTACTGAAAGGTTGTTTAATGTTCCACAGTACAGGGGTCAGTTACTGAAAGGTTGTTCAATGTAAAACCACAGTACAGGGATCAGTTACTGAAAGGTTGTTTAATGTTAACCACAGTACAGGGATCAGTTACTGAAAGGTTGTTTAATGTTAACCACAGTACAGGGATCAGTTACTGAAAGGTTGTTTAATGTAAACCACAGTACAGGGGTCAGTTACTGAAAGGTTGTTTAATGTAAACCACAGTACAGGGGTCAGTTACTGATTAATGTAAACCACAGTACAGGGGTCAGTTACTGAAAGGTTGTTCAATGTAAACCACAGTATAGGGATCAGTTACTGAAAGGTTGTTTAATGTTAACCACAGTACAGGGATCAGTTACTGAAAGGTTGTTTAATGTTAACCACAGTACGGGGATCAGTTACTGAAAGGTTGTTTAATGTAAACCACAGTACAGGGGTCAGTTACTGAAAGGTTGTTCAATGTAAACCACAGTACAGGGGTCAGTTACTGAAAGGTTGTTCAATGTAAAACCACAGTACAGGGATCAGTTACTGAAAGGTTGTTTAACGTAAACCACAGTACAGGGGTCAGTTACTTAAAGGTTGTTTAATGTAAACCACAGTACAGGGGTCAGTTACTGAAAGGTTGTTTAATGTAAACCACAGTACAGGGGTCAGTTACTGAAAGGTTGTTCAATGTAAAACCACAGTACAGGGATCAGTTACTGAAAGGTTGTTTAATGTAAACCACAGTACAGGGATCAGTTACTGAAAGGTTGTTTAATGTAAACCACAGTACAGGGGTCAGTTACTGAAAGGTTGTTTAATGTAAACCACAGTACAGGGGTCAGTTACTGAAAGGTTGTTCAATGTAAAACCACAGTACAGGGATCAGTTACTGAAAGGTTGTTTAATGTAAACCACAGTACAGGGGTCAGTTACTGAAAGGTTGTTCAATGTAAAACCACAGTACAGGGATCAGTTACTGAAAGGTTGTTTAATGTAAACCACAGTACAGGGATCAGTTACTGAAAGGTTGTTTAATGTAAACCACAGTACAGGGATCAGTTACTGAAAGGTTGTTTAATGTAAACCACAGTACAGGGGTCAGTTACTGAAAGGTTGTTTAATGTAAACCACAGTACAGGGGTCAGTTACTGATTAATGTAAACCACAGTACAAGGGTCAGTTACTTAAACCACGGTACAGGGGTCAGTTACTGAAAGGTTGTTCTATGTAAATCATGGTATAGGAGATCATTTACCCAAGGTTATTCTTACCTGGAAACGTGATTTTTGAGTCGGCTCTTTGTTGGAGTAAAAGTTCATTTTGACTATTGAACAGAAACACGCTGAAGGCTCGATGTAAAAGATCTGAAACAAGTTGAAAATAAGGTGAATCACAGGGATACCTCGACTAATCATAGAATTACCCTCTTATTTTATACTAAGACGTGTAATCCATAAAATCATGGAAGTGGATATTTTGCCAATATTTTGCCATTATTTTAGTAAACGCTATTTTTCAAACATCTATGAAAAACAACAATGAAATCATTTTATTAGGTAGGGCCTATAGGGTTAGGTTTCGGTAGGGAAAGGGTCCAGAGGGTTAGGATCACAGATAGAGGTTTGGGGGCTCTTGACCATTAATTACACACCTAATTAAGGCAGAGACACCCCACCGTTGCACAGGCAGCGGGAGAGCTTGTAACTAATTATAATCATGTGTGTGATTAGCGAATTAGTGAAGTACTAGCGGACGAGCGAAAATCTGTCAATGGTAGGGAAAGGGTCCAGAGGGTTGAGGTTAGGGTTAGGTTTATGGATAGAGGTTAGGGGAACCAATTTGAATATTAATTAATGACAAGTGTGTTCTTCAGATTAACCCCGAGACCCGATTAATCAAGATTTATTAATTAATTTCTTTTCAGTTCCCCACTAGAGCACGGGCAGCGGGAAAGCAGGCTAACTCCCTACTGAATGCGTAGTTAAAACATTTGGTGTTAAAACAAGCCTCGGTGGTCTAGCGGAAATACGCTACGCTAGCAATAGTCAGTTGCTCCGTCCGTTCTATTCTCTCAGTTCTCCACACTTTCCTTGAAAAAGTTGCGTCGTGTGAATTAACCAATCAGAACGAGTTATCAGCAAAACCCACGTTGCCTGCCTGAAATCATTCAAACTGAAAACATCATTTTTTCGTTTCACCTTTTTTTTCGATATTTTCCCAAAGGTGACAAGTTTTCTTCGAAGCGCTGTCGACTTTTTTGTCGTTTTCGTCGACGACAATGCATTCCTCTTTCAACAGGTCGACCTGAGTTTGATCCAAACCGGTCAACAAGTCGACTGCGTCACCAGTCGACATACCTCTCCTCGTAAATAACGAAAGCGACCTGTAATTAAGCCATTCTTAAAATTATTCTAACCCTTTCTGCCTTGACTTTTTAATATCTAAAACTGTGGAGATGATTTGAAAATTTAAAACAATTCCACCCCACAGGCTTATGAATTGTCTCTTCACCGCGGTGCGGTGTATTGTTAGTAAGGCCTACTAATAATATTTCGCAATATTTCAATGGTCCTGCCATCTTTCAAGAGAAAATGTTTAACTTATTACTATAATCACTGCGAGTGCGATGTACTGGGCTAAGCCCATCTTCGATCTATACACCGCATTGCAGTGCAAATACACTGTGAACAAGGCCTCGCAACATGAACCCAACTTAACAAACACTTCGGTCTAACAAGTTCGGTCTGAGTAACTACATTAGTCCATTACTGACTGCAGTTTGAATTTTTGTTAATGTTTTGCCTGTGGTGTGGCAAGATTTTAACTTGAAGGGAAAAAGCAGGAACCAGGGCAGGTCACTGTGGTCAATCTTTTCCTCTAATTAGGCCTAACCGTTAAATGTTGCTGACTTTACTTGCCGATTTATTTTTCGACCGATGACAGATGAGTTCTTCATAAAAACCGACGACATATCCTTAAAAGTGATGAACACATTCTGCAATTAAATTGCATTTGCTATTGCATTTGTTAAAATAAATCTATTTCCGGGTTCCCCGACCTACAAAATGTGGATTCCCGATTTATTTCCGGCTTCCCCGAACGAGGGATTCCTTTATCGGAACCTACTTTGGGTTCGAATCCCGCATATCTTTGCCGGTATAATCCTTATATCGAATAATCTCTTTCATGTTTTATGCTTAATTTTGCTCTCCAGATGAATATGGTGGATTCGTCGATATTAGCTGAGCCCACAATCGATTCCTTCGTACAGCCGCAAATCCGAGTAAATCAAATTTTATTGTACGAAGCAACGCGTGTGTGGAGCGTTTCCGGTGAATTGCTAAAGTATCGTTTTCCTGGGTTGTTTTTACGCCGAATTCGTCCCTGTATTGTTGGAATGTTGACCGGTGTCAGGATGACAGCACCCGACGCGGCTCACGGTACGATCACCGTGCGTCTGATTCGATCGTTCGAACACCGAAACATAAAACACGTCATTTATAAACACATCGATTTCAGTATGACCGCCAAACAGCTGATGAACCACGTCAACCAAGGTGACCAATTGATTTGAAGTTTTTTTTCTTACCTTTACAATCCGTACTTCGTTCTACCTCGATTTCCCAAACCTCACTGACTGGCCCAAAGTAAAAGGCCCTAGCCTAAGGCCATGAGAATGGATGTTATTTATTAGATTTGCGTCCATCGTTTGGGGTTTGCATGAATGAGCGGGCCTCGATAGCTCAGTGAGATAAAGGGTGATGCTGTTACATCCACTGACAGTGCTGAGTGACAAGTGGGTTCGAGTCCTGCTTGCTGCTTACAATGGACACTTCAAAGGTCGTGATCTCATTGTGAGATTAAATGAACAATCCAATAAGGTTAATGTCTATTTATTAATTGATGAGACCTGTTTTTCTGGGATATTTTGCTTACTTTTTGGGGTACATACCTCATTTATGTCTTAACAGAATGCCAAAAATCGCGGACAACAACTGAATATCCGATATATTTCCAGTTCTGTACCAATTAGATGGATTGGCAAAAAGACTCCTTAAGTCCAATTGAATGAGAGAGAAAATCCTCCATTTTGTCAAATTTCTCGAATTTTTACATTGTCACCATGCCTACGAAATGAAGTTATTTTTCTTGTGGGGTCTCAACAACTAAATCAGGGTGGCGTAGGCATGGTAACAATGTTCAAATCCAAGAAATTTGACAAAATGGAGGATTTTGTCTCTCATTCAACTGGACTTAAGGAGTCTTTTTGCCAATCCATCTAATTGGTACAGAACTGGAAATATATCGGATATTCAGTTGTTGTCCGCGATTTTTGGCATTCTGTTAAGACATAAATGAGGTATGTACCCCAAAAAGTAAGCAAAATATCCCAGAAAAACAGGTCTCATCAATTAATAGATAGACATTAGACAGACCCGTCTGTCGTTTCTAAAGGACCCCCTGTTTTTCAAACTAGCTTTCGTTTCAGGGACTGTGACATATTATGGGACCCTCCTGTTTTTCAAAGGGACCTGGCTTGTTAATTTCTTATTGAAAACACTGGTTAGTCTTGGGAAACCAAGTTCCAAGCGATGTAAAGCCAAACAAACCCACTAAAAAATTTGATTTTATGTCGAAATTTTCATTATGACGTTTTGTATATTTTTCAGATATACAGCATCGTCCTGGCCTGCCGCCGCCTATCCGAAAATTTCAGTACGGTAAGCCTTGACTCTCCTATCCTTATCTCTTACGAAGACTTTCTCTTATTATCCTGAAGTCGAAATTAGAATGAAATCTCTTCAAATAATCAAATTGTAACTGACCGCGGGGAACTGTGGTGCTCTGGATCCAGTCTCACAGGTACAGATTAATTTAATCCGTGCTGTTTGAATAAAACTCTGTGAAATACCAGTTCAATTCCTTCGAGATTTTCATTTAAAAAGAGTCGACTTTTCGTATCAATTTTTTAGGAAATCTATACCTTTTACTTAGTGAGAGAGCTAATCTTTTATCAATATGATGACTCATTTGATCATTTTCGGATTTGAAAGCCTAAAAAAATCAAGCTCAAATTTCATCGAAAATGAACCAATTTTCAATACGAATGACCTGGGATGGGTTTCAGAGATGTGGAAGAAAAATATTCCCTGGGAACATTTTGAAATTTGTTATAACCATGGTTTCTCATTGGTGGTTGTCATCCAGATTGAGGATTTACCTCTAGGGATAACGTTGATACTCAGGCTATGAAACCGGGCCCAGGTGTTTTCTGGCGCCATCTGGTGATTATCGTCGGTACCCCGTGAAATAAGGATTTAGGAATTAAAAACTTTTTCGTAGACTCTTGGTTCAGAAATTCAGTTGAATCTGGTTTTTTTTTCAGATACGATGAAGATTCAACATAAAGCTCATGGCGCGAAGGTAAAATAAACTTCGCGAAATTTGTGAAAAATACCCCAAAAAAAAAACCGGTCATTGGTGTGATTGGAGTGAGAATCTAGTTAGAATACTGGGCCCGGTTTTATAGACCAGTATAACCTTTAGCCTGGGGGCTAACTGAATTGAAAATTAATTAAGTTAGCCGCCGGGTTAAAGGTAGTACCAGTCTATAAACCTGCCCCAGGGTTCTTACAGATGAGGGGCCGTTGCAGTTGGTCAAAAGTTGGTTACAGTTAATCGGCCGATAAATTCCATAGAATGAACTATTAATTTCCACTATGTCGACTATCTGCTGGTTAACCGTGACCAACTTTTCAGCAATAACTGGCTCCAGGGATTTCGAAAAATTCCCGAGTAGTTGTCATAGTTAGGATGATCAGACTTGAAACTTACCCAAATTACAACTTACGCTTAGTAAATTCAATTAGAAACACGGGACTCAAAATAGTGTCGACTTACGAAAAATCATTTTCTTTTATTACAGTCAAACGACCCGGTCATCAACACGGAAAATGACGAATGTTTGATGTTGAAACCGGGCAAAACCTTGTCTGAAAATGGTGTCGGTAAGTTCTTAAAGTCGTTTCCTTGGGAGATTGTCCGTCATCTTTCATGAGAGATAATAACTATTTACAGGGTCCCTACGGCTCCTTGATTCCTTTAAAACTCCTAAACCAAAAATATTTTTCAAGGCCATTGAATATCCTTGAATTTTAGCAAAATGCCCAAACGACCTTGAAAACTCCTTGAACTTTGAGAAATTGGCTATTAGGAAATTATTAGGTTTTAGGTCTTGTTATTATACCCACAGATTCCACCTAAATCAAATGGTTTACTAAGATAAACAGTACTGATTTAGGAGATGTCTACAGTTAGTATATGAAAGTGATGCCGACACTCTCCTCGAAATTTGAAATTTTCTCCTTGAAAACTCCTTGAATTCTGGAATGACTGATCTGTAGGGACCCTGAATTACTAATACAGTCAAATCTGCTCAATCCGGATTTTGGTCTTATCCGGTCATATGCGGGCCATTTCTTCATTGAAATACGAGACAATGACTTTTGATCCATAATTCTTCAGTTTTCCCATAATACGGATTAATCTTTTTGGTCCAAAATGATCCGCAATAAGTGGATTCTAACATAGCAAAGAGCGTCGGCCGATTTATACACCGCACTGCGGTGTAAATAGATGCATAGGTTATAGTTAATCAATATTTTTGTGGCTAAGTTTTAATTCTCTGGAGTTTTTTTTTTTCTCATGCTTCAGAAAATGAAACGGAGATTTCGTATTTCATGTTGGCCGATTATTTGAAGTATAAAGACGACCCGCATTTGGTTTGGTGATGGTGCGGCTGAATGGCTGAAATCGTTTACGTTGTTAAAGTTGAAATGTGCACTGCTGATGCGATAACGATTCGCGATCGCGTCTCACGAGGGAGCCACTGTTGTTTACGCATGTACATCATTCCTCCAGCGCCCCACTCCGGTTGGAGCGTGAATGATAGTACGCGTGTTTCATTTGTATCGGCAAGAAAAGAACTAAAACCAGCTGTCATTAAATGCGGGTAAAATGTTTTATCGAATGAATGCGTTTTGAGGAATTTTGTCTCCGTAAATTTTTCCGTCGAAAAAAAGAAGTACATTGTATCGACCGAAAGAAGCAGCCCCGGACCCTGCATTCCATCGCCTCAACTGTTCACCCCCGTCAAACAGTTGATACTTACTAACCACCCCAATTTTTGATCGTTCACATATGTTCAGGACTTCTAAATCAGAGTTGTAAGAAATAAGATATCGTATCGGCGCACATTCAAAAACTGATCATCGACACTTCATTCTGAAAAGATGAATGTATTAACCCTTTCAGTGCGTCTACACCGCAGTGCGGTGTACGAATCGGTGATGGATTTTGCTAGTACACTGCACTGCCGTGTATTGATTTAATTAGTAATTACTAATTATCTCTCTTGAAAGATGGCAGCACCTGTCAAACATAGTAAAATATTAGTGAATAACGATATACCGCGCCAGGTATAGACGCACTATAGTGGTATTCCCGTTATTCAACACACTAGGGTGGAATTTTAAAGAATTTTTCAAATTATCTCCAGCACTTTAGGGTATTAATAAGTCAGCACTGAAAGGGTTAAGTGATGCACGTTCCCGGGGCTGCAGATTTTGATACCAGCATTTATCTGAATTGGATTAATAATATTTTCTATTGTGGGCGTATACATATAAACATTGATCAGCTCGAAAAACAACGAATACATTAGACTGGTCAGTAACCAGTGATATAACGATTAATCAGTTATAACCAGTCCTGAATGTTTTACTATTTTGATAGTTTCATACTGGATATAACAGTGAACTATCAGATATAACGAACATATTTTCTGGTGCCCTGAAGTTCGTTGTAACGAGGTTCCGCTGTATATAGAACTATCCGTTATAACGAACAGATTTTCTGGTCTCCTGAAGTTCTTTGTATCGAGTTTCCGCTGTATATAGAACTATCGGTTATAACGAACAGATTTTCTGGTCTCCTGAAGTTCTTTGTAACGAGGTTCCGCGGTATATAGAACTGTTATGTAAGGTACTATGTACGTTATGGTTATCGATTTTATCAATCGTTCTTTCAAGGAAAAATTACTGAAATCCTCGATATATTTTGTACTAAACTGAATGAATACGTTTGCAAGAAAAATAAATATAAACATGCCAGAAGCTTATTTTTGTTGTTAGTGGTTATTTTGCTTCTGACGTCATTCGGATGTTGGTTTCCTTTTGGATTATCTATTTGATTGTCGATTGGATTATATATTTGATGGTTGATTGGATTATACATTTGATGGTTGATTGGATTGTCTTTTTGCTTGTCGATTGGATTATCCATTCGATTGTCGATTCGATTATCTATTTGATTGTCGATTCGATTATCCATTGGATTGTCGATTGGATTGTCTTTTTGATTGTCGATTGGATAATATATTTGATTGTCGATTGGATTGTTTATTTGATTGTCGATAGGATTATTTATTTGATTGTCGATTGATTGTTTATTTGATTGTCGATTGATTGTCGATTGGATTGTCGATAGGATTGTTACCGTACCTACGTTCGCTCCCCCGTAGCGCCGTGATTATTGACAAGTTGGTTTAGTCGGCTGCTTGTTTAGTATAGAACGCGCGTTTGATGTCGTTAAATGGGGTGAACAGGCCACGTTTAGATGAGCAGCCATTGAAATGAGGACGAGAGAGAGAGAAAGCGAGCGAGCGAGAAGAATTCTCGCATCGTGCGCGTTTAAGCTGCCTCGGGCGCAACAGTAAACCGGCGACTTTTTAAATGTTGGTGCCAGCCCAATCGAGCGCGCGATTTACCGTCCGTCGTAGGACTTCCCTCACTTACCAGAGCGACTATAGCTCTTCCTTGAATGAGTTGAGTTTGCGGTTCAATGTCAATAAATGAAAGCATCTTTTTTCTTATCCTTATATACAAATTATTTCTTATAGATACCAATCTAATTTACATTCATTGTAACAGTTGACTTAATATTATGCAAATATATGTCATCTGTGGGATTGACCAATAGCAATAGTTGAAGGGCAAAGTCAAAGTCACGAAGACAAACAATTATTTATACATTCATATTCACGACGTACTGTAATCGGATTTTAGTGCGAGATAAACCGACATCATGGATGCTGAGGATCCGCCGAGATTTTCAAGTCTAACTTCCATGTATTCTTAGGTACATATAGTCAAGACACTAAGTGGCCAAAATTGGAATTTCGCTCGCCTGGATCATCTCAAAGCCCAAAGATTCTGGGCCCGGTTTTATAGACTGGTATTACCTTTTACTCGAAGGCTAACCCGTATTGAAAATGAATTGAGTTAACGCCCGGGTTAAAGTTAAAACCAGTCTATAAAACTGGATCCTGAAATTTATTTTGGTAAATTTTTAACCCCTGATACAGTAGCTATTTTAAACATGTACCCATTGTTGCTCCGTCGAAGGGATCAGCTCTATAATCTAAAGCATGCGCTGGATCCACGCCTGCTTCCGTCGATCGAGGGTTTCATTTCGGGTGCCGCGTATCAGTAACAACGGCGTGGCCACTCCTGGAGTTCAGGGAAATTTGATTTGCACCTAAAAATTCATGGAATAGTCAAAAGGTCAAAATCATGACGTTTTTATGCACGTCAAAAATGCATGCCTTTTTCGTTGCTGTCTTAAAATTCGAAATGAAATATATCGTAGTCGAGACAACTTTTGGTCATGAAATTTTGGTAAATGTTCAGGAAAAAACTAAATCAGATATAAGTGGCCACCCTGAACAAGTGTTCTGGTTTTGACCAGTTTTCACTCGAGTTTCACGATTGGTTTTCTTTCAATCCGCATTAAGTTGCGCCGTAGTTTTTCGCTGACAGCATGGGCGATACGAGTCTGACTTATCGAGTGTGTTTAAGTCAAAACTTTCTTTAAAAAAAAGGATATAAAATCTTTCCGTGCACATATGTATATAGCACTTTGCCGTGGGCGAAAGAGAAGACAGCGCGAAACTGTGCGGGTCTTAGCTAGGCATAAACACGAGACTATATCGCTCTACGGGCTTCTCTCCGCGACGAGGAGTCAACCCTGCACGCGCTGGTGAAACCAGATAACTGCGTGCGCGCATTTTCTCTCTCTCTCCCTCCCTCTCTCTCTTCTCGAGATTGACGACGTGTATTTCTTGCGAATCCATATATACCGACAGTTCGTCGTATACACGCGGGAGTTCTGAAACAAACACGAAATGAAATGTCAGAATGTTCGTTTGTAAGGCTGCATTCGCCCTACTATACGTCAATGGGTGGAGCCGACTCGCTAAGCGTCGCGAGGTCAACCAGGCGCGTGTCAACATATCATCGAAATAAACATTTAGAGCTAATTCCACGTGTGTTTTTCATTTTCACTCTGAATCCACTTCCACAGTTGTCAGGAGTGGATTTAGAGGGCCCAAACCCCCCCATCCCCCCCCCCAAAAAAACCAGAAAACTTGAAGGTCCATACAAAAATGTCTACCCCAAGAAATCTTAAGTGACCTTTTTTCAATTAAGGTGAATATGAGACAAACAAACAAACAGTATTTTCTCATGCTGATGATACAATTGTATTGTGACTGATTGTGGTTGATTAATTTCATGGATTTCATTTTCAACTTCGTGGAAATCCCATCAAATTCTTCTCAACATTTCAAAACATTTCTATTGTCGAGTACCCGCTCACGGTCGTTGGGCATTAAGGCTGTGCCGTTTTTACAATAACATTTAATATGGTCCCTTTTTACTTTCCTGGACCCCACCACTATACAAAAGATCTAGATCCACACCTGGTTGCTTGTGGCTCTGATCCCAGTTCCACAGTTGTGTGGGTTTAATTTGACTCTGGATCCAGTTCCACAGTTGTGTGGGTTTTATTTGACTCTGGATCCAGTTCCACAGTTGTGTGGGTTTAATTTCACTCTGGATCCAGTTCCACAGTTGTGTGGGTTTTATTTGACTCTGGATCCAGTTCCACAGTTGTGTGGGTTTGATTTGACTCTGGATCCAGTTCCACAGTTGTGTGGGTTTTATTTGACTCTGGATCCAGTTCCACAGTTGTGTGGGTTTTATTTGACTCCGGATCCAGTTCCACAGTTGTGTGGGTTTAATTTGACTCTGGATCCAGTTCCACAGTTTTGTGGGTTTTATTTGACTCTGGATCCAGTTCCACAGTTGTGTGGGTTTAATTTGACTCTGGATCCAGTTCCACAGTTGCGTGGTTTTAACTATAGACTCTGAACCCAGTTCCACAGTTGAGTTGGTTTAATTTGACTATGGATCCAGTTCCACAGTTGCGTGGTTTAACTATAGACTCTGAATCCAGTTCCACAGTTGTGTGGGTTTAATTTGACTTTGAATCCAGTTCCACAGTTGCGTGGTTTAACTATAGACTCTGAATCCAGTTCCACAGTTGTGTGGGTTTAATTTGTCCCTGGATCCAATTCCACTATTGTGTGTGTTCAAATGTTTGACTCTGGATCCAGTTCCACAGTTGCGTGGTTTAACTATAGACTCTGAATCCAGTTCCACAGTTGTGTGGGTTTAATTTGACTTTGGATCCAGTTCCACAGTTGCGTGGTTTAACTATAGACTCTGAATCCAGTTCCACAGTTGTGTGGGTTTAATTTGTCCTTGGATTCAATTCCACTATTGTGTGTGTTCAAATTTTTGGCTCTGGAGGACCCAGTTCCACAGTTCTGTGGGTTTAATTTGTCCTTGGATCCAATTCCGCTTTTGTGTGTGTTCAAATGTTTGGCTCTGGATCCAGTTCTACAGGTGTGTGGGTTTGATTTGTCCTTGGATCCAGTTCCACAGTTGTGTGGGTTTAATTTGTCCTTGGATCCAATTCCACTATGTTGTGTGTTCAAACGTTTGGCTCTGGAGGACCCTTTCCTCGTCACTGTCGAGATTTCTTAAATGCCATGTTCAATTATACAATGGATCGTAAGAGAAGTCGACGACGAATTATGACGTATGTACAACAACTTCTGATGCCTCCTCCTCGAAGATGGTCGATCGGGAGGCACCGAAGCCCTTCGACTGCCACTGCCTGCTGTCGTCTTCTAATCGCCGTGTAAATTAGATTAAACCGTGTCTTTCGTGATACGCGGCGATCAAGGATTGGCGTAATCAAAACAAACCCATAGAAATACTCTTTCTCTCTCCCCTCTCTCTCCGCACACTCTCTCTCCCCTCTCTCTCTCTCTCATTCTCTTTAGGTAGTAGTAGCAATTCCTTAGTTTTGTCGTGAATTTCGTTCTACCCTCACAAGCAGACGGTTATTGAGGCGCAATTCTCGCGCTTTCTCGCTCTCTCTCGCGCGAGTGGTGGTTCGACTAAGTCAATTAGTTAGCTAAATGAATATCAAGTGATATTGACACAGTTATTGGACGTAAGTCTCGTAAGATCGTGTCGTTGTCTTTATTCAATTTAGAATCGATCGCGCTTTTCGCTTTTTCTTCGTCGCGTCCTAAAAAAAGATTCTTTCGAATTCACAATCTTCGAATAAAATAGTAGCCTAATTGCGATCGGCATTTTTAGTTTGGTGGTATTTTCCGCGTGTTTTCCCGGCTAGTAGAGTATGGATAAGTTGTCGATGGGTACGCTTCTAAACTTGACCAAAAAGCCGACTAGCCAGACATCGCCTCGCCTCGCCGAACGCGCTATGCTAACCACCGCGCAAGGGTCGCCCGTAGGACTAACGGGATCGTCATCCGCCTGCGGCGGCTACCCGACATACCGAGCGACGGCATTTCCTCCGCAGTCGACCGCCGCCGGGTCGGGTTATTCGATCAACGGTCTTCTGGGGCCGAATTTCAGCGCCACGACCGCGGAATTTTACGAACACTATCACCACCATCTCGCCTGTTCGACGGTGTCTCCCGCGACTGTTCAAAAATACAGCCCTGCCGCCGGTAAGTGAATTGATATCGTAAATCGTATGTTTTTACGTCGAATGACGCGTGACTGCTGTTAAATGCGTGTATCGCATTGCCTGGGTTAATTCGGTTTGGGTAATCAATTTATATGAAGCAGTACTAGGCGCTATAATCTGCCGCGAGTTTACTGCGGTTATCGAGTAACGATACCTCGACGACAGTGTTGTTGTAAAAACTGTTTGTAACCGCCAGAATAAAATTTATAGTATATAAAAGGTTTTTCGTAGATGCAAGCTAAAACTGTCAACAACCGCATTGAAATTAGTAACAAAATTAGTACTTTTTGAAGTATAATGATAATGAAATTCAATTCAAAGTAATCGATTATCTTAGAATCAAGTTATAGAACCGTTTGTTTTGTAGTTACCTGGCACTTCAGTGTTGTGTAACTGCTTCTTGTTATAGTTAGGACAGTTTGCCCGTTTTTCGTAAATGTATCTAAAGTTTTTCGTAAATGTATCTAAACAGTAATTGCTGCTGGATTATAAATTTTCTTATTCAGTCCGTAACTTGGATTAGAAATAAACATATATATACAAACATATATATCAACAAGTTGTTGTTGAAGTTGTTGATAATGATAATGATATATATTTCATCATCAAATTGAAAAGGAATACATGGAGCACGGAGTGAATTGGTGATACAGGAGCACGAAACAGAGCCATAAACTGTGTACAATCACTAGGACGCCCAGTTCCCTTGAAAAATGATAAATGATAGCGAATTTTCATATTTGTTTGTTTCGTAACTAAGGCTAAACAAAAATGATACCTTGTTTCTCCGCAGCGGCCGGGTCATTTTTGTAAAATATGATAAAATTTATAAACAGTTCATTTGTATAGCGGCCGGGTCTGTTATGGTAAAATTGATCACGATTTTAAAAAAAGTAATGTATAGGGTAGATAGGCGGCCGACCGGATCAACATTTAAGCTCAGCGGAGCGGAGAAACAAGGTATCAATTTTTTTTGGCCTAAAATTCACTGAAATATTTTCTTTGTTTGTCCACTAGAATTTTGAATTAAAATCAAGTTTCGTTTTCTAAATTGTTACGCATATAAGTATGACAAGCTGTATATAACCCTGGCCAACTGCTATATTAGTCTACTGGTTGATCTTAAAAGTAGGGATTGACCCTGTATTTGTTTGGTAAAATTCGCTTGATTTTTTGATTGAGTGTCCCTTACAAAGTCACCACACCTGCCGGGTGCAAAACATTTTGAAATCGGAAATCGAAGTGCAGAAATTTGAGTGATCGGCGGTCGAGTTAACAGAATTAAATAATTGGAAATTCGGTGATGATCTTGAAATAAGGAATTGTTCCCTCTCACTCGTTTGATTGACGCGGATTTGGTTTGTCGCAACTCATCAGTCACGCACCTGCCGAAACGAAACAGGGGGTTTGATATTGAAATCGAAAATCGGCGGTACGGTTAAAGTTTTCTTTCCACGTATACGAGAGCCGGGTTCGATACTCGGTTAGTGCGTGTGATAAATTTCACTGTCGCTTCGTAATCGTTACATCTACACTTATCAAAAAAACTTATCAAACTTAACCTATTTATGCATTGGCGGATAGATTAAGATATCGGCAAAGTGAGTGCACAAAAAGCGACTAAACCAAAAATTCAAATTTAACTCTTTCGTCAACTCATACCGTATTCTAGAGCAACTCGCCTACGTTTCACAAAACATTTTAAGCTTAAAATGGTTTTGTTTGCCTGTTTACCCGTTTGCCAAACCGGGTGCTGATAAATAAGTTAAACGTCTATAAAAAAGAACGTTGCACATTTTAAATGTAATCGACGAGCGAAATTTGTGTTTGAAACAAAAATGTTTTAAGCTGTCTTTTACGGTTTAAATCTTATCTATAATCTTAACCAGATATTATGATATTTCGAATTGCGAAAAACCGTATTATATCGAAAGTGCAACGAGTGCTCGTCACGGGTCGTTAGAAATTGTTTAACTTATATTTTTTTCATTTACTCTCAAAACTTTCTCTCGCTTCAGTCGCCTACGGTACCGGTATGAGTCGACCCGAAAACCAAACACTCGTCAGTAAACAAAATCCAGTGACGTCACCGACAACATTGGCAGCAGCCGAAACGAACCGAACGAGTAACCATGGCAACTCTTATCACAGTCCGTCGTGTAAGTTCGACTTGGCGAAAATAGTTTTTTTTCCTGTTGAAAACTGTTAATTTTGAATGTCTTCATCGTAGTAACCGTTGAAGATCGAAACAAAATAATTAAAATCTTTTTTTCGGGTCGGACTTTTTTGGTCGGGCCCAAAACTAACGTGTAATCAAAGTAAACAGCCAGTGCGCGGTTCCATTTGGCACCAGTGTAAACTGTTGGCCCCGGTCAAAAGTGTTCGTCATATCCAGCTATCGAAATTGTCTCGTTTTGGGACTAATTGAGATAATGGGATGCTGGCACCCACCAGATGGCGCAACAATGCACTCAGTCTGTTGAAAGTGAAAATTAGTAAATTTTCAATGAACTCAGAACTGGACTTTTAGGCTCCCAAATATTGTCAAACAAGTCATCAAATAGATATAAGATTGAGTCGTTCCCAATGATTTAATGATATACACAATGTAAGTTTTACTGAAACATGATTTGCCGATGAGAAAGTTGATTCGAATTTAAAATTGAGATCATGGACGTTTAAACTAGTTTATACGTCCATGTTGAGATATAGAAGAAATTGAAGCGCGGTTTACCGCAGTAACCACTAGCGAACCTGGCGGATCCTCGCCTGCCATAAAGTGAAATCCTCGATTGCCACAGCAGCGGTGCCGGTACCCAATTGTCCTAATTTATAGGTGCCACTGTATATGCGTTTCATATACAGATATCTTTTGTTTTTATAATTCTGAACAGACCATCATCAACTGAGACGCAAACAACGGCGCTACAGAACAACGTTTACTAGTTACCAGCTGGAGGAGTTGGAGAAATCGTTCCAGAAAACTCACTATCCGGATGTGTTTTGTCGCGAGGACCTGGCGCTACGTATCGACCTTACCGAGGCTCGCGTGCAGGTCTGGTTTCAGAACCGCCGCGCCAAGTGGCGCAAGTTACAGAAACAGTCGCCCGCGGCTGCAGGCGTCGTTCCGATCGCGGTGAAGAACGAGAGCGACGGTGGAAGCGCTCACTCGAGCACCACTACCGTGTCTGACGGTGAGTTCTGTTAACTGAAATTCTTAGAAAGGCCGACTGCTTCTATCAAATTTACAGATTACAAAATCTCTACCGGCCGCTCTTATCAGGTTAACAGATTACAAACTCTCTACCGGCCGCTTCTATCAAATATACAGATTACAAAATCTCTACCGGCCGCTCTTATCAGGTTAACAGATTACAAACTCTCTACCGGCCGCTTCTATCAGGTTTACAGATTACAAACTCTCTACCGGCCGCTTCTATCAGGTTTACAGATTACAAACTCTCTACCGGCCGCTTCTATCAGGTTTACAGATTACAAACTCTCTACCGGCCGCTTCTATCAGGTTTACAGATTACAAACTCTCTACCGGCCGCTTCTATCGGGTTTACAGATTACAAACTCTCTATCGGCCGCTTCTATCAGGTTTGCAGATTACAAACTCTCTATCGGCCGCTTCTATCAGGTTTACAGATTACGCTATTCCGGAATAGGTAGAGTGCATTCTGGTCGAATCTTACGCATCTCAGTAGGTAGTAACACGGAGTAATCATTCGACACAGACAGACAGAAGATAGTTTAGTATCTATGAAACCCAGCCTAGCAATTAATTCCGGGCATTTTTTTCTGGATGTAATTTCAGGTCAGTCTCAGCAACCGCAGACTTCATCGTGTCCATCGTCCTGCGTACCGGAACCGCCAGAAACAGTAACATCCGGTTTACCGAGCGTGGCGACCATTTCGTCGATGGCTTCATTACCAAGTATGTATCTACATAACATGAGCGTGGAGTGGAGTCCGTCCCTCGCCGCACCACCTCCGCATGCTGCAGTACACAGCCAGGCATCGTCGCCGTTTCATCATTTGTCCCTCGATAAATGTGCGGCAGACAAGAAATTCTCCTTCCATTCCGATGACTAGGGCGTTTTTGAAGTTTTAGGGGCAGCCCGCAAGGGCTATACGTATTTTGGATGATGTCGTTAGGGATTTATAGAGGCGACCGTATTTTCTTGTACTAGGCATAAATAAACTGAGATGTATTTTCGATTTGATACAGATGCTCAGAAAATGAACAGTTTTTTTTCAAATTTTTCTTGGTCCCGAAACCCCTTAAGGACTTCTGTTTCTACAGAGCTCGTGTTCATGCACCAATTACGTGTAGCTCTTGGATTTTTGGTATTTCATAGGTTAACTAGTTTATATTTGACTCCCTACTCATGCATAGCTTCATCTCTCACGCGCCTGGATGAAGCTACGATACATTAGCAGCGAACGCTCGTACTTCAATGAACTATATTATTAACTAATAAATTACTATCCGATCTGGTTGTGCTGCTATTTTCATGTAAGCAATGGATAATAAAAGAAAATAAAAATAAGACAAAAATCTCGTTTGTACATGCAGTAAAGTTGTATTCATTTCTGAGGTAGGTCTATTATATACCTGGTACAGAGATCTCTGACAATTTTGAGAAAAACCATTTTCATAAATGTAAAACAATAAATTTATGTAAATCTTGTAAAAACTTGAATAGAGTAAAATGTCTTATTCGTCTCTTCAATCTTTGATCTCACTTATGGTCGCTCTGCGCGGTGACGAACGATTGTATGGTGGCTGATTCGGGCCATTCGGACCACTTCACAGCACACGACCGAATTGAGGGTTCCCGGGGACGTGCATCTCAGTGATGGTCGCTCTGCGCGATGAGGAACGCTCTACTATCGCTATATTCATCCGATCGAATTGAGGGTTCCCGGGGACGTGGATCTCAGTGATGGCCGATCGCAGTGAGGAACACTCATCGCAATCTCCGGGGTTGGAAATTCTAGAAGTCCCGCTTCATCGATTCTAGTGAAGGGCATATCCTGACAGGGGGCGCCTTGGATTCCATGCGCATATACTTCGAATCTAACTCGAGTTTTTGCGGATCGATATTTTCAGCCCCGCGCTCGCGTATACC